>NW_025917724.1:0-15762 GCF_021462225.1 Girardinichthys multiradiatus | reverse complement strand
ACTAATGTTGGAGCCCATTTAAAATAAGGCTTACTGAAAATTTCAAAATAAAAGCCTCAGTCTTCCAGAGTTACTAGTAATTTTTGAAGGTGATTATTGCATACATAATGATTTTTAAATAACGGCCAGAGAAACTTTGTGGTCCCAGAAGCACGCACCAAGAGGCAGGCCCCGTCTAAATTTCTTCCGAAATTTTCTAGTTGGGGCCTGCCATAGCATTGCATAGGAGAGCAGTGCATTGCATTGCAATGCATGGCAGGCACCTATTACTATTCACCTCTAAACTGGACTCTTTATTTATTATTTTTCTTCCGTCAAAATTAATGCGGCCCGAACCGCTGCGTGCACCCCCACAATATATACATCAAAACGACCGGCTCGGTCCCGTGAGGTGTGCTATTACTTTTATTGGCGTTTCGAGTTACTATGGCGACGTAATTAACGAAAAACCGAGCCCAAAAATCCCATAGGAATGAATGGAGTCAGGGGCGGAAGAAATCCTCAAAATTCACTGTTTTTGAGGCTCTGCTGTATCGCCATACTTTCAACTAGAAACACAGTTTGACTTTCAGTTTGTAGGAAAATCCGCCGGCTCTTCAGAAATGAAAACGGTTTGTTGATAACTGCTACGGTTTCTCTAAAATTAGACTCCAAGCGACACAAAGTTTGCCAGAAAATCACACTCTTAACAGTGGAGATGGCAGTTACTAGAGTGTAAAAAGAGGGGATTTTTTTCAGGAAAAATGACTTTCAACTGGCCCTCACGGCCACAAATTTCGCTCTACAGCCACAATTTTCGGTCAAATTGTAGGGCCGGGCCTCTGCTTTCACACAATAATTTCAAAATTGTTCTAAGTCTCATAGATTTCTGTCAAACACCCCTCGATCGCCAAGAGTCAGTAGATTTCTGTAGGCCTTCTCCCATGTATTTTCAATGAGAGCTTGACCTGTAATCCATGAGTGACACCATTTCTTTCCATAATCATATTTTATACTGTGAATGACATAGAGCTATGAAAATATCCATGATTTGGGACGAGGGATAGCTGTCGCCCACAGTTTAAAAAATTTTCAAATACCATGTACCGATTCCGAGATATTAGACTTTGTTCGGGAGCATGTTCAGGCATTTTTGCCTTTTTCTCCATTTTCCCTTACTTTTCACCCAGTGTTGTGTCTTTATTATTATATTTTCAAAAATAAAGGATGAATATTAATGTTCCCCTGTCCGTTCTGATAAAAACGGTCCAAGAATGACATCGATCGCCCCTACGGTTTCAGAGTTATGGCCAGTTGTTCGGGAGCATGCGCCTCCATGTTATAATGCCTAGACCAGGGGAGACAGAGAGAGAGGTGCTGCGTGAGTGAGAAACAGCAGGTGTCAAGTTACACTGACGCTCTTTGCTGATTGGCTGATTCATTCCTCACTGTTCTATTTATAGCTCTGTGTATCTCCTACTGTATATGTCTGGATGTGATTCTGTCTTTCTTTCTGCCTCTCTGTGTCTCACACTGGGACACACACCCACACACACACCCACACACTCACACACTCACACACACTCACACACAGACACACACCCACACACACACATGCATGGATTACTATCTTTCTGAGGACTTTGCATTGACTTTCATTGATATTCATTCATTTCTATGGCTTAAACCTGACCTGACACCTAACCCTTTGACCAGCTTCATAGGAGGCAACTACATGGCGGCCATGTTGTGTGGGGAACTTAAACAGCATGTACTGCTGTTCCAACACCCAGACAACAGTGATTGACCCTAAAGGTCAATTTCTTTCATACACCCTCCATGCTTACTAATGATTATTTAAAGCTTATAATAACATACACAATGGTTTTAGAATAGCAAGCATGTTCTATATAACTAATAGAAATAACCCAGACCTGAAAGGACAACCATGCTTGATTTTCAAAATAAGACAAAATCTGCTCTATAAAATAAAAGCCTTTAAACAATAGATGATTGCAGGAGTGGGCTTCACACTACTGTTGGAGCTCCCCCAGTATTGGAAATAGGACCATGTTGGCCTTTTCAAATAAAGCCTACTGAAACTTTCAAAATAAAAGCCTCAACCCCCCATAGTTACTATGGATTTTGTGAGCTCACAAGAGCATAGAAAAGGATTTTTAAATAGCAAGCGGGTTCTATTTAACCAATGCAACTAACCCAGACCTGAAAGGACACCCATACTAGGTTTTCAGAATAAGACAAAACATGCTCTACAAAATAAAAGCCTTTACACTTTAAACAATAGATCATTGCAGAACTGGGCATTACACGACTGTTGGAGTTCACCCAGTGTTGGAAATGGGACTATGCTTGAAATATGGGTTACTGAAACTTTCAAAATAAAAGCCTCAACCTCCCATAGTTACTATGGATTTTGTGAGCTCACAAGAGCATAGAAAATGATTTTTAAATAGCAAGCGGGTTCTATTTAACCAATGCAACTAACCCAGACCTGAAAGTACAGCCATGCTGGACTTTCAAAATAAGACAAAACATGCTCTACAAAATAAAAGCCTTTGCATTTTAAACAATAGATCATTTCAGGACTGGGCTTCACACTAATGTTGGAGCTCACCTAGTGTTGCCCATTTAAAATAAGGCTTATTGAAAATTTCAAAATAAAAGCCTGAGTCCTCCAGAGTTACTAGTAATATTTTAAGATGATAATAGCATAGAATATAGCATAGACAATGAAATAAAAAAAAAATAGCAAGCTTTGGTCGGAGCAAAACGCACCAAGAGGCAGGCCCCGTCTAAATTTCTTCCGAAATTTTCTAGTTGGGGCCTGCCCAAGCATTGCATAGGAGAGCAGTGCATTGCGAAGCAATGCACTGCCTCCCATGCAATGCATGGCAGGCACCTATTACTATGCACCTCTAAACTGGTCTCTTTATTTATTTATATCTTTATTTTTCTTCCGTCTCCGTTAATGCGGCCCGAACCGCTGCGTGCACCCCCACAATATATACATCAAAACGACCGGCTCGGTCCCGTGAGGTGTGCTATTACTTTTATTGGCGTTTCGAGTTACTATGGCGACGTAATTAACGAAAAACCGAGCCCCAAAAACCCCATAGGAATGAATGGAGTCAGGGGCAAAGAAATCCTCAAAATTCACTGTTTTTGAGGCTCGACTGTATCGCCATACTTTCACCTAGAAAAACAGTTTGACTTTCAGTTTGTAGGAAAATCCGTCGGCTCTTCAGAAGTGAAAACGGTTTGTTGATAACTGCTACGGTTTCTCTAAAATTAGACTCCAAGCGACACAAAGTTTGAGAGAAAATCACTCTCTTAACAGTGGAGATGGCAGTTACTAGAGTGTAGAAAGAGGGGATTTTTTTCAGGAAAAATGAGTTTCAACTGGCCCTCACGGCCACAAATTTCGCTCTACAGCCACAATTTTCGGTCAGATTGTAGGGCCGGGCCTCTGCTTTCACACAATAATTTCAAAATTGTTCTAAGTCTCATAGATTTCTGTCAAAACACCCTCGATCGCCAAGACGCACAGGAATTCTGTAGGCCTTCTCCCATGTATTTTCAATGAGAGCTTGACCTGTAATCCATGAGTGACACCATTTCTTTCAAAAATCATATTTTATACTGTGAATGACATAGAGCTATGAAAATATCCATGATTGGGGACGAGGGACAGCTGTCGCCCACAGTTTAAAAAATTTTCAAATACAATGTACGGATTCCGAGATATTAGACTTTGTTCGGGAGCATGTTCAGGCATTTTTGCCTTTTTCTCCATTTTCAATAACTTTTCACCCAATGTTGTGTCTTTATTATTATATTTTCAAAAAAAAAGGATGAATATTAATGTTCCCCTGTCCGTTCTGATAAAAACGGTCCAAGAATGACATCGATCGCCCCTACGGTTTCAGAGTTATGGCCAGTTGTTCAGGAGCATGCGCCTCCATGTTATAATGCCTAGACCAGGGGAGACAGAGAGAGAGGTGCTGCGTGAGTGAGAAACAGCAGGTGTCAAGTTACACTGACGCTCTTTGCTGATTGGCTGATTCATTCCTCACTGTTCTATTTATAGCTCTGTGTATCTCCTACTGTATATGTCTGGATGGGATTCTGTCTTTCTTTCTGCCTCTCTGTGTCTCACACTGGGACACACACCCACACACACACACTCACACACCCACACACACACACTCACACACCCACACACAGACATACACCCACACACAGACACACACAGACACACACCCACACACACACACTCACACACACACCCACACACATAATGACACACACCCACACCCACACACACACACAGACACATACACACACCCACACACAGACACACTCCCACACACATGCATGGATTACTATCTTTCTGAGGACTTTGCATTGACTTTCATTGATTTTCAGTCATTTCTATGGCTTAAACCTGACATGACACCTAACCCTTTGACCATCTTCATAGGGGGCAAGTACATGGCGGCCATGTTGTGTGGGGAACTTAAACAGCATGTACTGCTGTTCCAACATCCAGACAACAGTGATTGACCCTAAAGGTCAATTTCTTTCATCAACCCTCCATGCTTATTAATGATTATTTAAAGCTGATAATGGCATACACAATGGTTTTAGAAGAGCAAGCAGATTCTATGTAACTAATGGAAGTAACCCAGACCTGAAAGGACAACCATGCTTGATTTTCAAAATAAGACATAATCTGCTCTATAAAATAAAACCCTTTAAACAATAGATCATTGCAGAACTGGGCATTACACTACTGTTGGAGTTCACCCGGTGTTGGAAATGGGACTATGCTTGAAATATGGGTTACTGAAACTTTCAAAATAAAAGCCTCAACCCCCCATAGTTACTATGGATTTTGTGAGCTCACAAGAGCATAGAAAATGATTTTTAAATAGCAAGCGGGTTCTATTTAACCAATGCAACTAAACCAGACCTGAAAGTACAGCCATGCTGGACTTTCAAAATAAGACAAAACATGCTCTACAAAATAAAAGCCTTTGCATTTTAAACAATAGATCATTTCAGGACTGGGCTTCACACTAATGTTGGAGCTCACCTAGTGTTGCCCATTTAAAATAAGGCTTATTGAAAATTTCAAAATAAAAGCCTGAGTCCTCCAGAGTTACTAGTAATATTTTAAGCTGATTATAGCATAGAATATAGCATAGACAATGACATAAAAAAAAAATAGCAAGCTCTGGTCGGAGCAAAACGCACCAAGAGGCAGGCCCCGTCTAAATTTCTTCCGAAATTTTCTAGTGTTCTATTTACTATGCCCTTATGAACACCTATCAACATTAATGCGGCCCGAACGGAAGAGTGTACCCCCACAATATATATATCAAAACGTGCGGCTTGGACGGGAGAGGTGTGCTATTACTTTTGGTTTCAGTGTGACTTACCATGTTGAAGTAGTTCCCCATGAACCAAAGCCTAAAAATGCCATAGGAATGAATAGGAAAATCAAACACAGTTTCACCAGTAATCCATGAGTGACACCATTTCTTTCCATCCTCCTATTTTATACTGTGAATGACATAGAGCTATGAAACTTTCCATGATTGGAGACGGGGGACAGCTGTTGACCACATTTCAAAAATTGTTCAAATACCATGTACGGTTTCCGAGATATTAGACTTTGATCGGGAGCATGCGCCTCCATGTTATGAAGCCAGGACAGGGTGAGACAGAGTGAGGTGCTGCGTGAGTGAGAAACAGCAGGTGTCAAAAAAGGATGGATATTGATCCGGCACAAACATTTACAGTTCTTTTAAGCTCTTCAAGGCTCTACCATGAATCCTGATGCCAGATAAGCTTAACTCGGCCACAGTTTGGCTCTGGTCGGAGCAAAACGCACCAAGAGGCAGGCCCCGTCTAAATTTCTTCCGAAATTTTCTAGTTGGGGCCTGCCATAGCATTGCATAGGAGAGCAGTGCATTGCATTGCGAAGCAATGCAATGCACTGCCTCCATGCAATGCATGGCAGGCACCTATTACTATTCACCTCTAAACTGGTCTCTTTATTTATTATTTTTCTTCCGTCAAAATTAATGCGGCCCGAACCGCTGCGTGCACCCCCACAATATATACATCAAAACGACCGGCTCGGTCCCGTGAGGTGTGCTATTACTTTTATTGGCGTTTCGAGTTACTATGGCGACGTAATTAACGAAAAACCGAGCCCAAAAATCCCATAGGAATGAATGGAGTCAGGGGCGAAGAAATCCTCAAAATTCACTGTTTTTGAGGCTCTACTGTATCGCCATACTTTCACCTAGAAACACAGTTTGACTTTCAGTTTGTAGGAAAATCCGTCGGCTCTTCAGAAGTGAAAACGGTTTGTTGATAACTGCTACGGTTTCTCTAAAATTAGACTCCAAGCGACACAAAGTTTGAGAGAAAATCACACTCTTTACAGTGGAGATGGCAGTTACTAGAGTGTAGAAAGAGGGGATTTTTTACAGGAAAAATGAGTTTCAACTGGCACTCACGGCCACAAATTTCGCTCTACAGCCACAATTTTCGGTCAGATTGTAGGGCCGGGCCTCTGCTTTCACACAATAATTTCAAAATTGTTCTAAGTCTCATAGATTTCTGTCAAACACCCCTCGATCGCCAAGAGTCAGTAGATTTCTGTAGGCCTTCTCCCATGTATTTTCAATGAGAGCTTGACCTGTAATCCATGAGTGACACCATTTCTTTCAAAAATCATATTTTATACTGTGAATGACATAGAGCTATGAAAATATCCATGATTGGGGACGAGGGACAGCTGTCGCCCACAGTTTAAAAAAATTTCAAATACCATGTACGGATTCCCAGATATTAGACTTTGTTCGGGAGCATGTTCAGGCATTTTTGCCTTTTTCTCCATTTTCCCTTACTTTTCACCCAGTGTTGTGTCTTTATTATTATATTTTCAAAAATAAAAGATGAATATTAATGTTCCCCTGTCCGTTCTGATAAAAACGGTCCAAGAATGACATCGATCGCCCCTACGGTTTCAGAGTTATGGCCAGTTGTTCGGGAGCATGCGCCTCCATGTTATAAAGCCTAGACCAGGGGAGACAGAGAGAGAGGTGCTGCGTGAGTGAGAAACAGCAGGTGTCAAGTTACACTGACGCTCTTTGCTGATTGGCTGATTCATTCCTCACTGTTCTATTTATAGCTCTGTGTATCTCCTACTGTATATGTCTGGATGTGATTCTGTCTTTCTTTCTGCCTCTCTGTGTCTCACACTGGGCCACACACCCACACACACACCCACACCCACACACACACAGACACACACCCACACACACACCCACACCCACCCACACACAGACACACACCCACACACACACATGCATGGATTACTATCTTTCTGAGGACTTTGCATTGACTTTCATTGATATTCATTCATTTCTATGGCTTAAACCTGACATGACACCTAACCCTTTGACCATCTTCATAGGGGGCAACTACATGGCGGCCATGTTGTGTGGGGAACTTAAACAGCATGTACTGCTGTTCCAACACCCAGACAACAGTGATTGACCCTAAAGGTCAATTTCTTTCATACACCCTCCATGCTTACTAATGATTATTTAAAGCTTATAATAACATACACAATGGTTTTACAATAGCAAGCATGTTCTATATAACTAATAGAAATAACCCAGACCTGAAAGGACAACCATGCTTGATTTTCAAAATAAGACATAATCTGCTCTATAAAATAAAACCCTTTAAACAATAGATGATTGCAGGAGTGGGCTTCACACTACTGTTGGAGCTCCCCCAGTATTGGAAATAGGACCATGTTGGCCTTTTAAAATAAAGCCTACTGAAACTTTCAAAATAAAAGCCTCAACCCCCCATAGTTACTATGGATTTTGTGAGCTCACAAGAGCATAGAAAAGGATTTTGAAATAGCAAGCGGGTTCTATTTAACCAATGCAACTAACCCAGACCTGAAAGGACACCCATACTAGGTTTTCAGAATAAGACAAAACATGCTCTACAAAATAAAAGCCTTTACACTTTAAACAATAGATCATTGCAGAACTGGGCATTACACTACTGTTGGAGTTCACCCGGTGTTGGAAATGGGACTATGCTTGAAATATGGGTTACTGAAACTTTCAAAATAAAAGCCTCAACCCCCCATAGTTACTATGGATTTTGTGAGCTCACAAGAGCATAGAAAATGATTTTTAAATAGCAAGCGGGTTCTATTTAACCAATGCAACTAACCCAGACCTGAAAGTACAGCCATGCTGGACTTTCAAAATAAGACAAAACATGCTCTACAAAATAAAAGCCTTTGCATTTTAAACAATAGATCATTTCAGGACTGGGCTTCACACTAATGTTGGAGCTCACCTAGTGTTCCCCATTTAAAATAAGGCTTATTGAAAATTTAAAAATAAAAGCCTGAGTCCTCCAGAGTTACTAGTAATATTTTAAGCTGATAATAGCATAGAAAATAGCATAGACAATGAAATAAAAAAAAAATAGCAAGCTCTGGTCGGAGCAAAACGCACCAAGAGGCAGGCCCCGTCTAAATTTCTTCCGAAATTTTCTAGTTGGGGCCTGCCATAGCATTGCATAGGAGAGCAGTGCATTGCGAAGCAATGCACTGCCTCCCATGCAATGCATGGCAGGCACCTATTACTATTCACCTCTAAACTGGTCTCTTTATTTATTATTTTTCTTCCGTCAAAATTAATGCGGACCGAACCGCTGCGTGCACCCCCACAATATATACATCAAAACGACCGGCTCGGTCCCGTGAGGTGTGCTATTACTTTTATTGGCGTTTCGAGTTACTATGGCGACGTAATTAACGAAAAACCGAGCCCAAAATCCCCATAGGAATGAATGGAGTCAGGGGCGAAGAAATCCTCAAAATTCACTGTTTTTGAGGCTCTGCTGTATCGCCATACTTTCACCTAGAAACACAGTTTGACTTTCAGTTTGTAGGAAAATCCGCCGGCTCTTCAGAAGTGAAAACGGTTTGTTGATAACTGCTACGGTTTCTCTAAAATTAGACTCCAAGCGACACAAAGTTTGAGAGAAAATCACACTCTTAACAGTGGAGATGGCAGTTACTAGAGTGTAGAAAGAGGGGATTTTTTTCAGGAAAAATGAGTTTCAACTGGCACTCACGGCCACAAATTTCGCTCTACAGCCACAATTTTCGGTCAGATTGTAGGGCCGGGCCTCTGCTTTCACACAATAATTTCAAAATTGTTCTAAGTCTCATAGATTTCTGTCAAACACCCCTCGATCGCCAAGAGTCAGTAGATTTCTGTAGGCCTTCTCCCATGTATTTTCAATGAGAGCTTGACCTGTAATCCATGAGTGACACCATTTCTTTCAAAAATCATATTTTATACTGTGAATGACATAGAGCTATGAAAATATCCATGATTGGGGACGAGGGATAGCTGTCGCCCACAGTTTAAAAAATTTTCAAATACCATGTACGGATTCCGAGATATTAGACTTTGTTCGGGAGCATGTTCAGGCATTTTTGCATTTTTCTCCATTTTCCCTCTCTTTCACCCAGTGTTGTGCCTTAATTATTATATTTTCAACACAAATGTGTTAATATTCTCGATCTCCTGTCCGTTCTGATAAAAACGGTCCAAGAATGACATCGATCGCCCCTACGGTTTCAGAGTTATGGCCAGTTGTTCGGGAGCATGCGCCTCCATGTTATAAAGCCTAGACCAGGGGAGACAGAGAGAGAGGTGCTGCGTGAGTGAGAAACAGCAGGTGTCACGTTACACTGACGCTCTTTGCTGATTGGCTGATTCATTCCTCACTGTTCTATTTATAGCTCTGTGTATCTCCTACTGTATATGTCTGGATGTGATTCTGTCTTTCTTTCTGCCTCTCTGTGTCTCACACTGGGACACACACCCACACACAGACACACACACACACACACTCACACCCACACACTCACAGACAGACACACACCCACACACACACACACACAGACACACAGACACACACTCACACACACACCCACACACAGACACACACCCACACACACATGCATGGATTACTGTCTTTCTGAGGACTTTGCATTGACTTTCATTGATATTCATTCATTTCTATGGCTTAAACCTGACCTGACACCTAACCCTTTGACCATCTTCATAGGAGGCAACTACATGGCGGCCATGTTGTGTGGGGAACTTAAACAGCATGTACTGCTGTTCCAACACCCAGACAACAGTGATTGACCCTAAAGGTCAATTTCTTTCATCAACCCTCCATGCTTACTAATGATTATTTAAAGCTTATAATAACATACACAATGGTTTTAGAATAGCAAGCATGTTCTATATAACTAATAGAAATAACCCAGACCTGAAAGGACAACCATGCTTGATTTTCAAAATAAGACAAAACCTGCTCTACAAAATAAAAGCCTTTAAACAATAGATGATTGCAGGAGTGGGCTTCACACTACTGTTGGAGCTCCCCCAGTGATGGGAATGGGACTATGCTGGTCCTTTGAAACAGGCTTACCAAAACTTCCAAAATAAAAGCACACACCTTCCATACTTACTAATGATTTTTTAAAGCTGATAATGGCATACACAATGGTTTTAGAAGAGCAAGCAGGTTCTATGTAACTAATGGAAGTGAACCAGACCTGAAAGGACACCCATACTAGGTTTTCAGAATAAGACAAAACATGCTCTACAAAATAAAAGCCTTTAAACAATAGATGATTGTAGGAGTGGGCTTCACACTACTGTTGGAGTTCACCCAGTGTTGGAAATGGGACTATGCTGGTCCTTTGAAACAAGCTTACTGAAACTTTCAAAATAAAAGCCTCAGTCTTCCAGAGATATTATGGATTTTGTGAGCTGACAAGAGCATAGAAAATGATTTTTAAATAGCAAGCGGGTTCTATTTAACCAATGCAACTAACCCAGACCTGAAAGTACAACCATGCTGGACTTTCAAAATAAGACAAAACATGCTCTACAAAATAAAAGCCTTTGCATTTTAAACAATAGATCATTTCAGGAATGGGCTTCACACTAATGTTGGAGCTCACCCAGTGTTGGCCTTTTAAAATAAGGCTTACTGAAAATTTCAAAATAAAAGCCTCAGTCTTCCAGAGTTACTAGTCATATTTTAAGCTGATAATAGCATACACAATGGTTTTAGAAGAGCAAGCAGGTTCTATGTAACTAATGGAAGTGAACCAGACCTGAAAGGACACCCATACTAGGTTTTCAGAATAAGACAAAACATGCTCTACAAAATAAAAGCCTTTAAACAATAGATGATTGTAGGAGTGGGCTTCACACTACTGTTGGAGTTCACCCAGTGTTGGAAATGGGACTATGCTGGTCCTTTGAAACAAGCTTACTGAAACTTTCAAAATAAAAGCCTCAGTCTTCCAGAGATATTATGGATTTTGTGAGCTGACAAGAGCATAGAAAATGATTTTTAAATAGCAAGCGGGTTCTATTTAACCAATGCAACTAACCCAGACCTGAAAGTACAACCATGCTGGACTTTCAAAATAAGACAAAACATGCTCTACAAAATAAAAGCCTTTGCATTTTAAACAATAGATCATTTCAGGAATGGGCTTCACACTAATGTTGGAGCTCACCCAGTGTTGGCCTTTTAAAATAAGGCTTACTGAAAATTTCAAAATAAAAGCCTCAGTCTTCCAGAGTTACTAGTCATATTTTAAGCTGATAATAGCATACAAAATAGCATTGACAATAAAAAAATAGCAAGCTCTGGTCGGAGCAAAACGCACCAAGAGGCAGGCCCCGTCTAAATTTCTTCCGAAATTTTCTAGTGTTCTATTTACTATGCCCTTATGAACACCTATCAACATTAATGCGGCCCGAACGGAAGAGTGTACCCCCACAATATATATATCAAAACGTGCGGCTTGGACGGGAGAGGTGTGCTATTACTTTTGGTTTCAGTGTGACTTACCATGTTGAAGTAGTTCCCCATGAACCAAAGCCTAAAAATGCCATAGGAATGAATAGGAAAATCAAACACAGTTTCACCTGTAATCCATGAGTGACACCATTTCTTTCCATCCTCCTATTTTATACTGTGAATGACATAGAGCTATGAAACTTTCCATGATTGGAGACGGGGGACAGCTGTTGAACACATTTCAACAATTTTTCAAATACCATGTACGGTTTCCGAGATATTAGACTTTGATCGGGAGCATGCGCCTCCATGTTATGAAGCCAGGCGAGGGGAGACAGAGTGAGGTGCTGCGTGAGTGAGAAACAGCAGGTGTCAAAAAAGGATGGATATTGATCCGGCACAAACATTGACAGTTCTTTTAAGCTCTTCAAGGCTCTACCATGAATCCTGATGCCAGATAAGCTTAACTCGGCCACAGTTTGGCTCTGGTCGGAGCAAAACGCACCAAGAGGCAGGCCCCGTCTAAATTTCTTCCGAAATTTTCTAGTGTTCTATTTACTATGCCCTTATGAACACCTATCAACATTAATGCGGCCCGAACGGAAGAGTGTACCCCCACAATATATATATCAAAACGTGCGGCTTGGACGGGAGAGGTGTGCTATTACTTTTGGTTTCAGTGTGACTTACCATGTTGAAGTAGTTCCCCATGAACCAAAGCCTAAAAATGCCATAGGAATTCATAGGAAAATGAAACACTGTTTGACCGGTAATCCATGAGTGACACCATTTCTTTCCATCATCCTATTTTATACTATGAATGACATAGAGCTATGAAACTTTCCATGATTGGAGACGGGGCACAGCTGTTGACCACATTTCAACAATTTTTCAAATACCATGTACGGTTTCCGAGATATTAGACTTTGATCGGGAACATGCGCCTCCATGTTATAAAGCCAGGCGAGGGGAGACAGAGTGAGGTGCTGCGTGAGTGAGAAACAGCAGGTGTCAAAAAAGGATGGATATTGATCCGGCACAAACATTTACAGTTCTTTGAAGCTCTTCAAGGCTCTACCATGAATCCTGATGCCAGATAAGCTTAACTCGGCCACAGTTTGGCTCTGGTCGGAGCAAAACGCACCAAGAGGCAGGCCCCGTCTAAATTTCTTCCGAAATTTTCTAGTTTATTCTTTATTTTTCTTCCGTCAAAATTAATGCGGCCCGAACCGCTGCGTGCACCCCCACAATATATACATCAAAACGACCGGCTCGGTCCCGTGAGGTGTGCTATTACTTTTATTGGCGTTTCGAGTTACTATGGCGACGTAATTAACGAAAAACCACCCCCCAAAATCCCCATAGGAATGAATGGAGTCAGGGGTGAAGAAATCCTCAAAATTCACTGTTTTTGAGGCTCTGCTGTATCGCCATACTTTCACCTAGAAAAACAGTTTGACTTTCAGTTTGTAGGAAAATCCGACGGCTCTTCAGAAGTGAAAACGGTTTGTTGATAACTGCTACGGTTTCTCTAAAATTAGACTCCAAGCGACACAAAGTTTTAGAGAAAATCACACTCTTAACAGTGGAGATGGCAGTTACTAGAGTGTAGAAAGAGGGGATTTTTTACAGGAAAAATGAGTTTCAACTTGCCCTCACGGCCACAAATTTCGCTCTACAGCCACAATTTTCGGTCAGATTGTAGGGACGGGCCTCTGCTTTCACACAATAATTTCAAAATTGTTGTAAGTCTCATACATTTCTGTCAAAACACCCTCGATCGCCAAGAGTCAGTAGATTTCTGTAGGCCTTCTCCCATGTATTTTCAATGAGAGCTTGACCTTTAATCCATGAGTGACACCATTTCTTTCAAAAATCATATTTTATACTGTGAATGACATAGAGCTATGAAAATATCCATGATTGGGGACGAGGGACAGCTGTCGCCCACAGTTTAAAAAAATTTCAAATACCATGTACGGATTCCAAGATATTAGACTTTGTTCGGGAGCATGTTCAGGCATTTTTGCCTTTTTCTCCATTTTCCCTTACTTTTCACCCAGTGTTGTGTCTTTATTATTATATTTTCACTAATAAAGGATTAATATTAATGTTCTCCTGTCCGTTCTGATAAAAACGGTCCAAGAATGACATCGATCGCCCTTACGGTTTCAGAGTTATGGCCAGTTGTTCGGGAGCATGCGCCTCCATGTTATAAAGCCTAGACCAGGGGAGACAGAGAGAGAGGTGCTGCGTGAGTGAGAAACAGCAGGTGTCAAGTTACACTGATGCTCTTTGCTGATTGGCTGATTCATTCCTCACTGTTCTATTTATAGCTCTGTGTATCTCCTACTGTATATGTCTGGATGTGATTCTGTCTTTCTTTCTGCCTCTCTGTGTCTCACACTGGGACACACACCCACACACACACACACACATACACACACTCACACCCACACACTCACAGACACACAGACACACCCACACACACACCCACACCCACACACTCACAGACACACACTCACACACAGACACACACCCACACACATACACACATGCATAGATTACTATCTTTCTGAGCACTTTGCATTGACTTTCATTGATTTTCATTCATTTCTATGGCTTAAACCTGACATGACACCTAACCCTTTGACCAGCTTCATAGGGGGCAACTACATGGCGGCCATGTTGTGTGGGGAACTTAAACAGCATGTACTGCTGTTCCAACACCCAGACAACAGTGATTGACCCTAAAGGTCAATTTCTTTCATACACCCTCCATGCTTACTAATGATTATTTAAAGCTTATAATAACATACACAATGGTTTTAGAATAGCAAGCATGTTCTATATAACTAATAGAAATAACCCAGACCTGAAAGGACAACCATGCTTGATTTTCAAAATAAGACAAAATCTGCTCTATAAAATAAAAGCCTTTAAACAATAGATGATTGCAGGAGTGGGCTTCACACTACTGTTGGAGCTCCCCCAGTATTGGAAATAGGACCATGTTGGCCTTTTAAAATAAAGCCTACTGAAACTTTCAAAATAAAAGCCTCAACCCCCCATAGTTACTATGGATTTTGTGAGCTCACAAGAGCATAGAAAAGGATTTTTAAATAGCAAGCGGGTTCTATTTAACCAATGCAACTAACCCAGACCTGAAAGGACACCCATACTACGTTTTCACAATAAGACAAAACATGCTCTACAAAATAAAAGCCTTTACACTTTAAACAATAGATCATTGCAGAACTGGGCATTACACTACTGTTGGAGTTCAGCCGGTGTTGGAAATGGGACTATGCTTGAAATATGGGTTACTGAAACTTTCAAAATAAAAGCCTCAACCCCCCATAGTTACTATGGATTTTGTGAGCTCACAAGAGCATAGAAAATGATTTTTAAATAGCAATCGGGTTCTATTTAATCAATGCAACTAACCCAGACCTGAAGGGACAACCATGCTGGACTTTCAAAATAAGACAAAACATGGTCTACAAAATAAAAGCCTTTGCATTTTAAACAATAGATCTTTTCAGGACTGGGCTTCACACTATGTTGGAGCTCACCCAGTGTTGGCCTTTTAAAATAAAGCCTACTTAAAATTTCAAAATAAAAGCCTCAGTCTTCCAGAGTTACTAGTCATATTTTAAGCTGATAATAGCATAGACAATGAAATAAAAAAAAAATAGCAAGCTCTGGTCGGAGCAAAACGCACCAAGAGGCAGGCCCCGTCTAAATTTCTTCCGAAATTTTCTAGTCTAGTTATTATTATTATTATAACGAAATAAATAACAT
>NW_025917723.1:0-15897 GCF_021462225.1 Girardinichthys multiradiatus | reverse complement strand
AGACAAAGAATGAACTGAAACCGTTTGCTCCAAGTTTCCGAGTTATTAGACGTTGTTCGAGATCATGTTCAGGCATTTTCCTGTTTTTCTCAATTTTTCCCTTTTTTTCACCTGGTGTTGTGCCTTTAATATTATATTTTCAGCAAAAACGTGTTAATATTCTCGTTCCTCTATCCGTTCTGAGAAAAACGGTCCAAGAATGACGTCGATAGCCCTTACGGTTTCCGAGTTATGGGCGGTAGTTCGGGAGCATGTGCCTCCATGTTAAAAGCCCAGGCCAGGGGGAGACAATAGTGAGGTGCTGCATTAGAAATGCTGCAGGTGTCAAGTTACACTGACACTCTTTGCTGATTGGCTGATTCATTCCTCACTGTTCTATTTATAGCTCTGTGTATCTCCTACTGTATATGTCTGGATGGGATTCTGTCTTTCTTTCTGCCTCCATTCACTCCGTGTCTCACACACGCTCACACACACATTCATGGATTACTATCTTTGTGAGGACTTTTCATTGGAAACTCTATCAGAACCAGGTACAAACTCAATCAGAACCAGGAGGAACCTTCTATCAGAACAAGGTACAAATCTTCAACAGAGCCATGTACAAACCTCCTTCAGAATCAGGAGGTCCCTTCTATCAGAACCATGGTCCAACATTCCTCAGAACCAGACCCACACTCAATCAGAACCAGACCCAAACTCCAGCAGAACCAGGAACAAATCTCCATCAGAACCAGACCCAAACTCCATCAGAACCAGGAGGAATTCTGTATCAGGACCAGTTAGTCACCCAATATCAGAACCAAGTCCAAACTCAATCAGAACCAGGAGGAACCTTCTATCAGAACCAAGTCCAAACTCCTTCAGAACCTGGCAAAAAGCTCCATCAGTACAAGGAAAGAAAAACTCCATCAGAACCAGATCCAATCTCCATCAGAACCAGTTAGGAACCCTCCATCAGAACCGGACACAAACTCCATCAGAACCGGACACAAACTCCATCAGAACCAGTTAGGAACCCTCCATCAGAACCAGACCCAAACTCCATCAGAACCAGGAGGAATTCTGTATCAGGACCAGTTAGTCACCCACTATCAGAACCAAGTCCAAACTCAATCAGAACCAGGAGGAACCTTCTATCAGAACCAAGTCCAAACTCCTTCAGAACCTGGCAAAAAGCTCCATCAGTACAAGGAAAGAAAAACTCCATCAGAACCAGATCCAATCTCCATCAGAACCAGTTAGGAACCCTCCATCAGAACCGGACACAAACTCCATCAGAACCAGTTAGGAACCCTCCATCAGAACCAGACCCAAACTCCATCAGAACCAGGAGGAATTCTGTATCAGGACCAATTAGTCACCCCACTATCAGAACCAGGTCCAAACTCAATCAGAACCTGGAGGAACCTTCTATCAGAACCAGGTCCAAACTCCTTCAGAACCAGGAGAAATTCTGTATCAGGACCAGTTAGTCACCCACTATCAGAACCAAGTCCAAACTCAATCAGAACCAGGAGGAACCTTCTATCAGAACCAGGTCCAAACCCCTTCAGAACCTGGCAAAAAGCTCCATCAGTACAAGGAAAGAAAAACTCCATCAGAACCAGATCCAATCTCCATCAGAACCAGTTAGGAACCCTCCATCAGAACCGGACACAAACTCCATCAGAACCAGTTAGGAACCCTCCATCAGAACCAGACCAAAACTCCATCAGAACCAGGAGGAATTCTGTATCAAGACCAATTAGTCACCCACTATCAGAACCAGGTCCAAACTCAATCAGAACCAGGAGGAACCTTCTATCAGAAACAGGTCCAAACTCCTTCAGAACCTGGCAAAAAGCTCCATCAGTACAAGGAAAGAAAAACTCCATCAGAAGCAGACACAAACTCCATCAGAACCAGTTAGGAACCCTCCATCAGAACCAGACCCAAACTCCATCAGAACCAGGAGGAATTCTGTATCAGGACCAGTTAGTCACCCACTATCAGAACCAGATCCAAACTCCATCAGAACCAGGAGGAATTCTGTATCAGGACCAGTTAGTCACCCACTATCAGAACCAGGTCCAAACTCAGTCAGAACCAGACAGAAACCTCTATCAGAACCAGTTCAGAAATCCATCAGAACCTGAAGAAAATCTCCATCAGAACTGGACCGAAACTCCATCAGAACCAGGTCAAAGTCTATTAGAACCAGGTCAAACCTATCAGAACCAGGAAGAAAACTTCACCAGAGCCAGGTCCAATTCTCCTTCAGAATCCGGAGGTCCCTTCTATCAGAACTCAATCAGAACCAGGAGGAATTCTTCATCAGAACCAGTTAGGAACCCTTCATCAGAACCAGACCCAAACTCCAGCAGAACCAGGAACAAATCTCTTTCAGAACCAGACACAATCTCCATCAGAACCAGTTAGGTCCCCTCCATCAGAACCAGATCCAAACTCCATCAAAACCAGGAGGAATTCTCCATCAGGACCAGTTAGTCATCCACTATCAGAACCAGGTCCAAACTCCATCAGAACCAGGAGGAACCTTCTATCAGAACCAGGTCCAACATTCCTCAGAACCAGACCCAAACTCAATCAGAACCAGGAGGAATTCTTCATCAGAACCAGTTAGGAACCCTCCATCAGAACCAGACCCAAACTCCAGCAGGACCAGGAAAAAAATCTCCATCAGAACCAGACACAAACTCCATCAGAACCAGGAGGAATTCTGTATCAGGACCAGTTAGTCATCCACTATCAGAACCAGGTCCAAACTCCTTCAGAACCGGGCAAAAAGCTCCATCAGTACAAGGAAAGAAAAACTCCATCAGAACCAGATCCAAACTCCATCAAAACCAGGAGGAATTCTCCATCAGGACCAGTTAGTCATCCACTATCAGAACCAGGTCCAAACTCATTCAGAACCAGAAAGAAACCTCTATCAGAACCAGTTCCAAGAATCATCAGAACCTGGAATAAATCTCCACAAGAACTGGACCCAAACTCCATCAGAACCAGTTAGGGACCCTCCACCAGAACCAATTCCAAACTCAATCAGAACCAGGAGGAAACTTCTATCAGAACCAGATCCAAACTCCAGCAGAACCAGGAACAAATCTCTTTCAGAACCGGACACAATCTCCATCAGAACCAGTTAGGACCCCTCCATCAGAACCAGATCCAAACTCCATCAAAACCAGGAGGAATTCTCCATCAGGACCAGTTAGTCATCTACTATCAGAACCAGGTCCAAACTCCATCAGAACCAGGAGGAACCTTCTATCAGAACCAGGTCCAACATTCCTCAGAACCAGACCCAAACTCAATCAGAACCAGGAGGAATTCTTCATCAGAACCAGTTAGGAACCCTCCATCAGAACCAGACCCAAACTCCAGCAGAACCAGGAAAAAAATCTCCATCAGAACCAGACCCAAACTCCATCAGAACCAGGAGGAATTCTGTATCAGGACCAGTTAGTCATCCACTATCAGAACCAGGTCCAAACTCCTTCAGTACCTGGCAAAAAGCTCCATCAGTACAAGGAAAGAAAAACTCCATCAGAACCAGATCCAAACTCCATCAAAACCAGGAGATATTTTCCATCAGGACCAGTTAGTCACCCACTATCAGAACCAGGTCCAAACTCATTCAGAACCAGAAAGAAACCTCTATCAGAACCAGTTCCAAGAATCATCAGAACCTGGAATAAATCTCCACAAGAACTGGACCCAAACTCCATCAGAACCAGTTAGGGATCCTCCACCAGAACCAAGTCCAAACTCAAATCAGAACCAGGAGGAAACTTCTATCAGAACCAGATCCAAACTCCAGCAGAACCAGGAACAAATCTCTTTCAGAGCCGGACACAAACTCCATCAGAACCAGTTAGGACCCCTCCATCAGAACCAGATCCAAACTCCATCAAAACCAGGAGGAATTCTCCATCAGGACCAGTTAGTCATCCACTATCAGAACCAGGTCCAAACTCAATCAGAACCAGGAGGAACCTTCTATCAGAACAAGGTCCAAATCTTCAACAGAGCCATGTACAAACCTCCTTCAGAATCAGGAGGTCCCTTCTATCAGAACCATGGTCCAACATTCCTCAGAACCAGACCCCCACTCAATCAGAACCAGACCCAAACTCCAGCAGAACCAGGAACAAATCTCCATCAGAACCAGACCCAAACTCCATCAGAACCAGGAGGAATTCTGTATCAGGACCAGTTAGTCACCCACTATCAGAACCAAGTCCAAACTCAATCAGAACCAGGAGGAACCTTCTATCAGAACCAAGTCCAAACTCCTTCAGAACCTGGCAAAAAGCTCCATCAGTACAAGGAAAGAAAAACTCCATCAGAACCAGATCCAATCTCCATCAGAACCAGTTAGGAACCCTCCATCAGAACCGGACACAAACTCCATCAGAACCAGTTAGGAACCCTCCATCAGAACCAGACCCAAACTCCATCAGAACCAGGAGGAATTCTGTATCAGGACCAATTAGTCACCCCACTATCAGAACCAGGTCCAAACTCAATCAGAACCAGGAGGAACCTTCTATCAGAACCAGGTCCAAACTCCTTCAGAGCCAGGAGAAATTCTGTATCAGGACCAGTTAGTCACCCACTATCAGAACCAAGTCCAAACTCAATCAGAACCAGGAGGAACCTTCTATCAGAAACAGGTCCAAACTCCTTCAGAACCTGGCAAAAAGCTCCATCAGTACAAGGAAAGAAAAACTCCATCAGAAGCGGACACAAACTCCATCAGAACCAGTTAGGAACCCTCCATCAGAACAAGACCCAAACTCCATCAGAACCAGGAGGAATTCTGTATCAGGACCAGTTAGTCACCCACTATCAGAACCAGGTCCAAACTCATTCAGAACCAGAAAGAAACCTCTATCAGAACCAGTTCCAAGAATCATCAGAACCTGGAATAAATCTCCACAAGAACTGGATCCAAACTCCATCAGAACCAGTTAGGGATCCTCCACCAGAACCAAGTCCAAACTCAAATCAGAACCAGGAGGAAACTTCTATCAGAACCAGATCCAAACTCCAGCAGAACCAGGAACAAATCTCTTTCAGAGCCGGACACAAACTCCATCAGAACCAGTTAGGACCCCTCCATCAGAACCAGATCCAAACTCCATCAAAACCAGGAGGAATTCTCCATCAGGACCAGTTAGTCATCCACTATCAGAACCAGGTCCAAACTCAATCAGAACCAGGAGGAACCTTCTATCAGAACAAGGTCCAAATCTTCAACAGAGCCATGTACAAACCTCCTTCAGAATCAGGAGGTCCCTTCTATCAGAACCATGGTCCAACATTCCTCAGAACCAGACCCACACTCAATCAGAACCAAACCCAAACTCCAGCAGAACCAGGAACAAATCTCCATCAGAACCAGACCCAAACTCCATCAGAACCAGGAGGAATTCTGTATTAGGACCAGTTAGTCACCCACTATCAGAACCAAGTCCAAACTCAATCAGAACCAGGAGGAACCTTCTATCAGAACCAGGTCCAAACTCCTTCAGAACCTGGCAAAAAGCTCCATCAGTGCAAGGAAAGAAAAACTCCATCAGAACCAGATCCAATCTCCATCAGAACCAGTTAGGAACCCTCCATCAGAACCGGACACAAACTCCATCAGAACCAGTTAGGAACCCTCCATCAGAACCAGACCCAAACTCCATCAGAACCAGGAGGAATTCTGTATCAGGACCAGTTAGTCACCCACTATCAGAACCAAGTCCAAACTCAATCAGAACCAGGAGGAACCTTCTATCAGAACCAGGTCCAAACTCCTTCAGAACCTGGCAAAAAGCTCCATCAGTACAAGGAAAGAAAAACTCCATCAGAACCAGATCCAATCTCCATCAGAACCAGTTAGGAACCCTCCATCAGAACCGGACACAAACTCCATCAGAACCAGTTAGGAACCCTCCATCAGAACCAGACCCAAACTCCATCACAACCAGGAGGAATTCTGTATCAGGACCAATTAGTCACCCCACTATCAGAACCAGGTCCAAACTCAATCAGAACCAGGAGGAACCTTCTATCAGAACCAGGTCCAAACTCCTTCAGAACCAGGAGAAATTCTGTATCAGGACCAGTTAGTCACCCACTATCAGAACCAAGTCCAAACTCAATCAGAACCAGGAGGAACCTTCTATCAGAACCAGGTCCAAACCCCTTCAGAACCTGGCAAAAAGCTCCATCAGTACAAGGAAAGAAAAACTCCATCAGAACCAGATCCAATCTCCATCAGAACCAGTTAGGAACCCTCCATCAGAACCGGACACAAACTCCATCAGAACCAGTTAGGAACCCTCCATCAGAACCAGATCCAAACTCCATCAGAACCAGGAGGAATTCTGTATCAAGACCAATTAGTCACCCACTATCAGAACCAGGTCCAAACTCAATCAGAACCAGGAGGAACCTTCTGTCAGAAACAGGTCCAAACTCCTTCAGAACCTGGCAAAAAGCTCCATCAGTACAAGGAAAGAAAAACTCCATCAGAAGCGGACACAAACTCCATCAGAACCAGTTAGGAACCCTCCATCAGAACCAGACCCAAACTCCATCAGAACCAGGAGGAATTCTGTATCAGGACCAGTTAGTCACCCACTATCAGAACCAGATCCAAACTCCATCAGAACCAGGAGGAATTCTGTATCAGGACCAGTTAGTCACCCACTATCAGAACCAGGTCCAAACTCAGTCAGAACCAGACAGAAACCTCTATCAGAACCAGTTCAGAAATCCATCAGAACCTGGAGAAAATCTCCATCAGAACTGGACCGAAACTCCATCAGAACCAGGTCAAAGTCTATTAGAATCAGGTCAAACCTATCAGAACCAGGAAGAAAACTTCACCAGAGCCAGGTCCAATTCTCCTTCAGAATCCGGAGGTCCCTTCTATCAGAACCATGGTCCAATATTCCTCAGAACCAGGCCCAAACTCAATCAGAACCAGGAGGAATTCTTCATCAGAAACAGTTAGGAACCCTTCATCAGAACCAGACCCAAACTCCAGCAGAACCAGGAACAAATCTCTTTCAGAACCAGACACAATCTCCATCAGAACCAGTTAGGTCCCCTCCATCAGAACCAGATCCAAACTCCATCAAAACCAGGAGGAATTCTCCATCAGGACCAGTTAGTCACCCACTATCAGAACCAGGTCCAAACTCCATCAGAACCAGGAGGAACCTTCTATCAGAACCAGGTCCAACATTCCTCAGAACCAGACCCAAACTCAATCAGAACCAGGAGGAATTCTTCATCAGAACCAGTTAGGAACCCTCCATCAGAACCAGACCCAAACTCCAGCAGAACCAGGAAAAAAATCTCCATCAGAACCGGACACAAACTCCATCAGAACCAGGAGGAATTCTGTATCAGGACCAGTTAGTCATCCACTATCAGAACCAGGTCCAAACTCCTTCAGAACCGGGCAAAAAGCTCCATCAGTACAAGGAAAGAAAAACTCCATCAGAACCAGATCCAAACTCCATCAAAACCAGGAGCAATTCTCCATCAGGACCAGTTAGTCACCCACTATCAGAACCAGGTCCAAACTCATTCAGAACCAGAAAGAAACCTCTATCAGAACCAGTTCCAAGAATCATCAGAACCTGGAATAAATCTCCACAAGAACTGGACCCAAACTCCATCAGAACCAGTTAGGGATCCTCCACCAGAACCAAGTCCAAACTCAAATCAGAACCAGGAGGAAACTTCTATCAGAACCAGATCCAAACTCCAGCAGAACCAGGAACAAATCTCTTTCAGAACCGGACACAAACTCCATCAGAACCAGTTAGGACCCCTCCATCAGAACCAGATCCAAACTCCATCAAAACCAGGAGGAATTCTCCATCAGGACCAGTTAGTCATCCACTATCAGAACCAGGTCCAAACTCCATCAGAACCAGGAGGAACCTTCTATCAGAACCAGGTCCAACATTCCTCAGAACCAGACCCAAACTCAATCAGAACCAGGAGGAATTCTTCATCAGAACCAGTTAGGAACCCTCCATCAGAACCAGACCCAAACTCCAGCAGGACCAGGAAAAAAATCTCCATCAGAACCGGACACAAACTCCATCAGAACCAGGAGGAATTCTGTATCAGGACCAGTTAGTCATCCACTATCAGAACCAGGTCCAAACTCCTTCAGAACCGGGCAAAAAGCTCCATCAGTACAAGGAAAGAAAAACTCCATCAGAACCAGATCCAAACTCCATCAAAACCAGGAGCAATTCTCCATCAGGACCAGTTAGTCACCCACTATCAGAACCAGGTCCAAACTCATTCAGAACCAGAAAGAAACCTCTATCAGAACCAGTTCCAAGAATCATCAGAACCTGGAATAAATCTCCACAAGAACTGGACCCAAACTCCATCAGAACCAGTTAGGGATCCTCCACCAGAACCAAGTCCAAACTCAAATCAGAACCAGGAGGAAACTTCTATCAGAACCAGATCCAAACTCCAGCAGAACCAGGAACAAATCTCTTTCAGAGCCGGACACAAACTCCATCAGAACCAGTTAGGACCCCTCCATCAGAACCAGATCCAAACTCCATCAAAACCAGGAGGAATTCTCCATCAGGACCAGTTAGTCATCCACTATCAGAACCAGGTCCAAACTCAATCAGAACCAGGAGGAACCTTCTATCAGAACAAGGTCCAAATCTTCAACAGAGCCATGTACAAACCTCCTTCAGAATCAGGAGGTCCCTTCTATCAGAACCATGGTCCAACATTCCTCAGAACCAGACCCCCACTCAATCAGAACCAGACCCAAACTCCAGCAGAACCAGGAACAAATCTCCATCAGAACCAGACCCAAACTCCATCAGAACCAGGAGGAATTCTGTATCAGGACCAGTTAGTCACCCACTATCAGAACCAAGTCCAAACTCAATCAGAACCAGGAGGAACCTTCTATCAGAACCAGGTCCAAACTCCTTCAGAACCTGGCAAAAAGCTCCATCAGTGCAAGGAAAGAAAAACTCCATCAGAACCAGATCCAATCTCCATCAGAACCAGTTAGGAACCCTCCATCAGAACCGGACACAAACTCCATCAGAACCAGTTAGGAACCCTCCATCAGAACCAGACCCAAACTCCATCAGAACCAGGAGGAATTCTGTATCAGGACCAGTTAGTCACCCACTATCAGAACCAAGTCCAAACTCAATCAGAACCAGGAGGAACCTTCTATCAGAACCAAGTCCAAACTCCTTCAGAGCCAGGAGAAATTCTGTATCAGGACCAGTTAGTCACCCACTATCAGAACCAAGTCCAAACTCAATCAGAACCAGGAGGAACCTTCTATCAGAAACAGGTCCAAACTCCTTCAGAACCTGGCAAAAAGCTCCATCAGTACAAGGAAAGAAAAACTCCATCAGAAGCGGACACAAACTCCATCAGAACCAGTTAGGAACCCTCCATCAGAACCAGACCCAAACTCCATCAGAACCAGGAGGAATTCTGTATCAGGACCAGTTAGTCACCCACTATCAGAACCAGGTCCAAACTCATTCAGAACCAGAAAGAAACCTCTATCAGAACCAGTTCCAAGAATCATCAGAACCTGGAATAAATCTCCACAAGAACTGGATCCAAACTCCATCAGAACCAGTTAGGGATCCTCCACCAGAACCAAGTCCAAACTCAAATCAGAACCAGGAGGAAACTTCTATCAGAACCAGATCCAAACTCCAGCAGAACCAGGAACAAATCTCTTTCAGAGCCGGACACAAACTCCATCAGAACCAGTTAGGACCCCTCCATCAGAACCAGATCCAAACTCCATCAAAACCAGGAGGAATTCTCCATCAGGACCAGTTAGTCATCCACTATCAGAACCAGGTCCAAACTCAATCAGAACCAGGAGGAACCTTCTATCAGAACAAGGTCCAAATCTTCAAAAGAGCCATGTACAAACCTCCTTCAGAATCAGGAGGTCCCTTCTATCAGAACCATGGTCCAACATTCCTCAGAACCAGACCCACACTCAATCAGAACCAGACCCAAACTCCAGCAGAACCAGGAACAAATCTCCATCAGAACCAGACCCAAACTCCATCAGAACCAGGAGGAATTCTGTATTAGGACCAGTTAGTCACCCACTATCAGAACCAAGTCCAAACTCAATCAGAACCAGGAGGAACCTTCTATCAGAACCAGGTCCAAACTCCTTCAGAACCTGGCAAAAAGCTCCATCAGTGCAAAGAAAGAAAAACTCCATCAGAACCAGATCCAATCACCATCAGAACCAGTTAGGAACCCTCCATCAGAACCGGACACAAACTCCATCAGAACCAGTTAGGAACCCTCCATCAGAACCAGACCCAAACTCCATCAGAACCAGGAGGAATTCTGTATCAGGACCAGTTAGTCACCCACTATCAGAACCAAGTCCAAACTCAATCAGAACCAGGAGGAACCTTCTATCAGAACCAGGTCCAAACTCCTTCAGAACCTGGCAAAAAGCTCCATCAGTACAAGGAAAGAAAAACTCCATCAGAACCAGATCCAATCTCCATCAGAACCAGTTAGGAACCCTCCATCAGAACCGGACACAAACTCCATCAGAACCAGTTAGGAACCCTCCATCAGAACCAGACCCAAACTCCATCAGAACCAGGAGGAATTCTGTATCAGGACCAATTAGTCACCCCACTATCAGAACCAGGTCCAAACTCAATCAGAACCCGGAGGAACCTTCTATCAGAACCAGGTCCAAACTCCTTCAGAACCAGGAGAAATTCTGTATCAGGACCAGTTAGTCACCCACTATCAGAACCAAGTCCAAACTCAATCAGAACCAGGAGGAACCTTCTATCAGAACCAGGTCCAAACCCCTTCAGAACCTGGCAAAAAGCTCCATCAGTGCAAGGAAAGAAAAACTCCATCAGAACCAGATCCAATCTCCATCAGAACCAGTTAGGAACCCTCCATCAGAACCGGACACAAACTCCATCAGAACCAGTTAGGAACCCTCCATCAGAACCAGATCCAAACTCCATCAGAACCAGGAGGAATTCTGTATCAAGACCAATTAGTCACCCACTATCAGAACCAGGTCCAAACTCAATCAGAACCAGGAGGAACCTTCTGTCAGAAACAGGTCCAAACTCCTTCAGAACCTGGCAAAAAGCTCCATCAGTACAAGGAAAGAAAAACTCCATCAGAAGCGGACACAAACTCCATCAGAACCAGTTAGGAACCCTCCATCAGAACCAGACCCAAACTCCATCAGAACCAGGAGGAATTCTGTATCAGGACCAGTTAGTCACCCACTATCAGAACCAGATCCAAACTCCATCAGAACCAGGAGGAATTCTGTATCAGGACCAGTTAGTCACCCACTATCAGAACCAGGTCCAAACTCAGTCAGAACCAGACAGAAACCTCTATCAGAACCAGTTCAGAAATCCATCAGAACCTGGAGAAAATCTCCATCAGAACTGGACCGAAACTCCATCAGAACCAGGTCAAAGTCTATTAGAACCAGGTCAAACCTATCAGAACCAGGAAGAAAACTTCACCAGAGCCAGGTCCAATTCTCCTTCAGAATCCGGAGGTCCCTTCTATCAGAACCATGGTCCAATATTCCTCAGAACCAGGCCCAAACTCAATCAGAACCAGGAACAAATCTCTTTCAGAACCAGACACAATCTCCATCAGAACCAGTTAGGTCCCCTCCATCAGAACCAGATCCAAACTCCATCAAAACCAGGAGGAATTCTCCATCAGGACCAGTTAGTCATCCACTATCAGAACCAGGTCCAAACTCCATCAGAACCAGGAGGAACCTTCTATCAGAACCAGGTCCAACATTCCTCAGAACCAGACCCAAACTCAATCAGAACCAGGAGGAATTCTTCATCAGAACCAGTTAGGAACCCTCCATCAGAACCAGACCCAAACTCCAGCAGGACCAGGAAAAAAATCTCCATCAGAACCGGACACAAACTCCATCAGAACCAGGAGGAATTCTGTATCAGGACCAGTTAGTCATCCACTATCAGAACCAGGTCCAAACTCCTTCAGAACCGGGCAAAAAGCTCCATCAGTACAAGGAAAGAAAAACTCCATCAGAACCAGATCCAAACTCCATCAAAACCAGGAGCAAATCTCCATCAGGACCAGTTAGTCACCCACTATCAGAACCAGGTCCAAACTCATTCAGAACCAGAAAGAAACCTCTATCAGAACCAGTTCCAAGAATCATCAGAACCTGGAATAAATCTCCACAAGAACTGGACCCAAACTCCATCAGAACCAGTTAGGGATCCTCCACCAGAACCAAGTCCAAACTCAAATCAGAACCAGGAGGAAACTTCTATCAGAACCAGATCCAAACTCCAGCAGAACCAGGAACAAATCTCTTTCAAAGCCGGACACAAACTCCATCAGAACCAGTTAGGACCCCTCCATCAGAACCAGATCCAAACTCCATCAAAACCAGGAGGAATTCTGTATCAGGACCAGTTAGTCATCTACTATCAGAACCAGGTCCAAACTTAATCAGAACCAGGAGGAACCTTCTATCAGAACCAGGTCCAACATTCCTCAGAACCAGACCCAAACTCAATCAGAACCAGGAGGAATTCTTCATCAGAACCAGTTAGGAACCCTCCATCAGAACCAGACCCAAACTCCAGCAGGACCAGGAAAAAAATCTCCATCAGAACCGGACACAAACTCCATCAGAACCAGGAGGAATTCTGTATCAGGACCAGTTAGTCACCCACTATCAGAACCAGGTCCAAACTCCTTCAGAACCTGGCAAAAAGCTCCATCAGTACAAGGAAAGAAAAACTCCATCAGAACCAGATCCAAACTCCATCAAAACCAGGAGCAATTCTCCATCAGGACCAGTTAGTCACCCACTATCAGAACCAGGTCCAAACTCATTCAGAACCAGAAAGAAACCTCTATCAGAACCAGTTCCAAGAATCATCAGAACCTGGAATAAATCTCCACAAGAACTGGATCCAAACTCCATCAGAACCAGTTAGGGATCCTCCACCAGAACCAAGTCCAAACTCAAATCAGAACCAGGAGGAAACTTCTATCAGAACCAGATCCAAACTCCAGCAGAACCAGGAACAAATCTCTTTCAGAACCGGACACAAACTCCATCAGAACCAGTTAGGACCCCTCCATCAGAACCAGACCCAAACTCCATCAGAACCAGGAGGAATTCTCCATCAGGACCAGTTAGTCATCCACTATCAGAACCAGGTCCAAACTCAATCAGAACCAGGAGGAACCTTCTATCAGAACAAGGTCCAAATCTTCAACAGAGCCATGTACAAACCTCCTTCAGAATCAGGAGGTCCCTTCTATCAGAACCATGGTCCAACATTCCTCAGAACCAGACCCACACTCAATCAGAACCAGACCCAAACTCCAGCAGAACCAGGAACAAATCTCCATCAGAACCAGACCCAAACTCCATCAGAACCAGGAGGAATTCTGTATCAGGACCAGTTAGTCACCCACTATCAGAACCAAGTCCAAACTCAATCAGAACCAGGAGGAACCTTCTATCAGAACCAGGTCCAAACTCCTTCAGAACCTGGCAAAAAGCTCCATCAGTGCAAAGAAAGAAAAACTCCATCAGAACCAGATCCAATCTCCATCAGAACCAGTTAGGAACCCTCCATCAGAACAGGACACAAACTCCATCAGAACCAGTTAGGAACCCTCCATCAGAACCAGACCCAAACTCCCACAGAACCAGGAGGAATTCTGTATCAGGACCAGTTAGTCACCCACTATCAGAACCAAGTCCAAACTCAATCAGAACCAGGAGGAACCTTCTATCAGAACCAGGTCCAAACTCCTTCAGAACCTGGCAAAAAGCTCCATCAGTACAAGGAAAGAAAAACTCCATCAGAACCAGATCCAATCTCCATCAGAACCAGTTAGGAACCCTCCATCAGAACCGGACACAAACTCCATCAGAACCAGTTAGGAACCCTCCATCAGAACCAGACCCAAACTCCATCACAACCAGGAGGAATTCTGTATCAGGACCAATTAGTCACCCCACTATCAGAACCAGGTCCAAACTCAATCAGAACCAGGAGGAACCTTCTATCAGAACCAGGTCCAAACTCCTTCAGAACCAGGAGAAATTCTGTATCAGGACCAGTTAGTCACCCACTATCAGAACCAAGTCCAAACTCAATCAGAACCAGGAGGAACCTTCTATCAGAAACAGGTCCAAACTCCTTCAGAACCTGGCAAAAAGCTCCATCAGTACAAGGAAAGAAAAACTCCATCAGAAGCGGACACAAACTCCATCAGAACCAGTTAGGAACCCTCCATCAGAACCAGACCCAAACTCCATCAGAACCAGGAGGAATTCTGTATCAGGACCAGTTAGTCACCCACTATCAGAACCAGGTCCAAACTCATTCAGAACCAGAAAGAAACCTCTATCAGAACCAGTTCCAAGAATCATCAGAACCTGGAATAAATCTCCACAAGAACTGGATCCAAACTCCATCAGAACCAGTTAGGGATCCTCCACCAGAACCAAGTCCAAACTCAAATCAGAACCAGGAGGAAACTTCTATCAGAACCAGATCCAAACTCCAGCAGAACCAGGAACAAATCTCTTTCAGAGCCGGACACAAACTCCATCAGAACCAGTTAGGACCCCTCCATCAGAACCAGATCCAAACTCCATCAAAACCAGGAGGAATTCTCCATCAGGACCAGTTAGTCATCCACTATCAGAACCAGGTCCAAACTCAGTAAGAACCAGGAGGAACCTTCTATCAGAACCAGGTCCAAACTCCTTCAGAACCTGGCAAAAAGCTCCATCAGTGCAAGGAAAGAAAAACTCCATCAGAACCAGATCCAATCTCCATCAGAACCAGTTAGGAACCCTCCATCAGAACCGGACACAAACTCCATCAGAACCAGTTAGGAACCCTCCATCAGAACCAGACCCAAACTCCATCAGAACCAGGAGGAATTCTGTATCAGGACCAGTTAGTCACCCACTATCAGAACCAAGTCCAAACTCAATCAGAACCAGGAGGAACCTTCTATCAGAACCAAGTCCAAACTCCTTCAGAACCTGGCAAAAAGCTCCATCAGTACAAGGAAAGAAAAACTCCATCAGAACCAGATCCAATCTCCATCAGAACCAGTTAGGAACCCTCCATCAGAACCGGACACAAACTCCATCAGAACCAGTTAGGAACCCTCCATCAGAACCAGACCCAAACTCCATCACAACCAGGAGGAATTCTGTATCAGGACCAATTAGTCACCCCACTATCAGAACCAGGTCCAAACTCAATCAGAACCAGGAGGAACCTTCTATCAGAACCAGGTCCAAACTCCTTCAGAGCCAGGAGAAATTCTGTATCAGGACCAGTTAGTCACCCACTATCAGAACCAAGTCCAAACTCAATCAGAACCAGGAGGAACCTTCTATCAGAAACAGGTCCAAACTCCTTCAGAACCTGGCAAAAAGCTCCATCAGTACAAGGAAAGAAAAACTCCATCAGAAGCAGACACAAACTCCATCAGAACCAGTTAGGAACCCTCCATCAGAACCAGACCCAAACTCCATCAGAACCAGGAGGAATTCTGTATCAGGACCAGTTAGTCACCCACTATCAGAACCAGGTCCAAACTCATTCAGAACCAGAAAGAAACCTCTATCAGAACCAGTTCCAAGAAGCATCAGAACCTGGAATAAATCTCCACCAGAACCGGAAACAAACTCCATCAGAACCAGTTAGGGATCCTCCACCAGAACCAAGTCCAAACTCAAATCAGAACCAGGAGGAAACTTCTATCAGAACCAGATCCAAACTCCAGCAGAACCAGGAA
>NW_025917722.1:0-18034 GCF_021462225.1 Girardinichthys multiradiatus | reverse complement strand
TCATATAATAGAGAAATGAAGAATCACTCAAGAATTTTGATTGTAGTTTACTCCTAAAATGGCATAGTATCCACTCATTAAACGCTGGTTAATATACTCAAACATTACCGTAGCTGGTTTATACAGGATACAGAAGGATTAAATTGTGATTATGCTATTTGTAATTCTGATTTGTAATTGTGAACAATTCAAATCAACAGGGCTTTCTTTCCTTAAAAAACACACACATCTAGAACGACTTTAACTACTCAGTCAGCTACTCTGCACCTCAATCAGTAGGCAGGAGAACTGAATCTTAAAGTCCCCTCCTCCAACACACACACACACACACACACACAGACAGACAATAAAGAGTGGCGACTGTTCAAGGTGACCTGCCTCATTTTCTACAGACAAGCACAGACTTTTCAAAATGTTGAAATCTTCATGGTCGTCATGGCCAAAAGGGTTATAATTTGGCCTCAAACTTTGTTGGGTTTCAGGTTTGGAACAGAAAATGTATGTTTTAATCTTGGTGACACATTTTACATTTTAATGTGGCCCGTGAAGAAGGAAGATAAGTAGCAGTGACAGATGTACATTGACAGAGGTTCCACCATGCTAGAAATAAGCACATATATTAAATAGATTCTTATATTTAAATTACTTGTGTTAAGCTTTGAAGATGCAGGAACATAGCTTCTTTTTATGAAAGAAGTTGGTGTTTTTTTTTAACTTATTGCTGTAGAATATATGTAAATTTACAGATAAAATTAAATTTTTATTTTGTTTCCATAAATTCTTTTACTTTAATCTTATTTCTGACTTACTTTCTACCACATTACATTCAACTTCTCTTTGTGTGATTATGGATTTTCCTGTTATATGCAGTTGTTATGATGTTCACGATGCATCAAAATATATATAAGTAATACTGGGGTGAAATAATGAAGGACCCTGATTAAAAACATAGTCAAAACCGTGCATGCTTTCCTAAAGGTTTTTTGGGAGAACGATTGACATTGACAAAACATTATGAGCAACAATTTGGTAAGCCACACCTTCCAAAGCCAGTTCATAAAAAGTCAATTAAAGTAATTTAATGCCAATTTCTGCACAGGTAATTTGGCCATATTTACAAGTGTGTTGGGACCCAGCCATGGAAACAACATTAAACTCTGGTACGGATTCTTCTGGAACTTTCAAAATAAAGTGCATTTAACCTACTTCCGGCACAGCCAAGCAAACTGGAACAGCGGAGTTCCCATGATGCCACTGTCTGAATAAGAGCACCCCCTCTCCCACAAGTCTCCCTCTTTCCACTGCTCCTCTACGGGACCAGGATAGGGGAGGCCCAGCGCGCTGATGTCTCTTTGCTGGTAAACAGACAAACTCTTCAACTGGATCCAAGGGTGTCATAAGATCATGCGATCATATGCACAAGATAAGTAGAAATAAATCACTGTCTGCGTATCCGGTGATTTTCATTCATGAACGGGGTAATCAAGGTACAAACACTGCTTGACTGTTCTCTCTGAGATCTGCAGAAGCGAACTGTTTCCAGAGAGTTCCCAGCACGACGCCAAGTGCAGCTGTTCCCCAAGGAGGACAATGGAGGCTACATCACCGTGGTTACGGTAACATGCAGTGTGGTTGGTGGACACAACGAGCCGTCTGTCATCCACAGTTACGGAGGTTAACTGGAAACTAACCCGTTGTTCAAGGAGCGGCCGCACCTTCAACGCCCCCACAGCTAAGGAGGTTAGCTGTAGCTAACCATTTTCCACTGTGGATGCTTTCTTCAAACTTCGCCGTCCCGGACAGCTTTTCCTCAGCATGGTCAGAGGTTAGTTTTGGGCAGAACAGAGAAATAGAAGGATTTAGATTGAAATGATCTAAACGTTTTTCATTTTATGAAGTTTGGTTTTGTTTGTGTTGAACTCAGCTATCTTGGTGCTAGCAGAATATCTGCAGCACACATGTTCAGTTTTGTGTTCTTTGTGTGTTTTTAAAGTTAAGACACACTTTATTAAAGGGTGATTTTAAACAGAAGATTGATCATAACGCGCCGTCCGTGCTTATGCATTTCAACCCTTTTATTGACGGTATTTTTAAAGGTGTGTGTTTGATTCTGGTGCTAAGCTATCAGCCTATTTTGTTAGCTTCAACTGCTAACAGGTAAGGACACGTGCTTGCTGCTAAATAATATTTACCCAGAAAGGTTTAGTTTTCAATCCAGTAAATAATGTGTCCCTAACATAATTTTACTAAATTTGATAACTAAGTAAACACAATTAAGCCCCATTTTTCCAGAAAGATTTGGCTCTTTTCCAAAATACTCCCTTAATAATATTTCTTCAAATATTATTTCAATAAATAAAGGCAGCTAATTGGACACTGTTGAGAATTAGTCATCCAGAAGGTTGGTTTTATTCAGCAGATCATTATTTAAAACATTATTTTATTAAAATAATATTGATATCTGATCTTGCATTGTGAATGGTTGTCTAAAGGTTGCTGATTATCCCCTAAATTGGTTCCAAGACTAACTTAACTTAATTTCCAGATTCTTCAAGATAATCCTTGGTTCTCAAACATAAACATTGCATGGTAATGTTGCATCACTCTTTTTGGTCGTGATTTCCAATCATCTTTAATCAGCTTGTTTATATTGTACATAGTCCATTAGTCTTCGTTATTCTTTAATTCTGCTTGGTAGTTTAGTTGGATTGTTTTAGCATAGTAAAGAGTTTGTTGATTGAAATATGTTTGACTTTGAGTTGATTTATTTTTGTTAATAAATTCTTGTATTTTAAGAGATTGTGTGAATTCATTCCATGTGTGCAGAGTTTATGCTGTTCAGTAATGTCAGAGCTCATCTCACACCTTCTATTTTGTCCTAATACCATCGCCTTACTGGGCTGGTATTCACAGGACAACCCTTAACAGACCGAAATATAATTTGATAAAATATTAATATTAAATATTAAATAATATTCTCAGATTCATAATCCCAACAAGGGCAATAATTAGAGGAAGAAATAACCAGTGGCAGAATGAAAGTAGGTCTACATGTATGTGTGTGTAGCAGCTTGACCCTGGAGTGGACCAACAACAAATAACCACATTCTGACCAGGTGCCATAAACGTATTTTGACTGTTGGGTCCTAGATGTTATATCCATCAACGTTTTTACCAAACTAGGCTGTTGATGTAGATTTCATCCCCTGAACCTGAGCGGGTCATCCTCTAGTAAGAGTTTTGCGGTGATCTGAGGACACAGATCTCTGAGCACCACAGCAAAGTTTAGAGTGGAGCTACCTATGTGCTCTCGTTCTTTCTAAACACTAGAAAACTGTCTCAGAGCGTATCTATTTAGCTATGTTTGTTTCCTAGATGAAGCCACTAAAAGGGCTTCTATCATTGTTAAGTTTGGTTTAACATAGAAAGTCCTCCTGGATTAGCGCTTCAGTGTTTTTTGTGTGTATGCTCTGTCAGTCATGGCAGATGACCAATTACACTGATTACACTGAGCCTGGTTGTGCTTGAAGTTTCTCCCGGTTGAAGGGGAGTTTTCCTTTTCGCTGTCTCTACATGCATGCTCAGTATTAGGGATTGCTACTTTTCTTTACTTCTCTTTACTTTCCTTTATCATGCCACTGCAGTGTGCTTTTTAATGTTTTTTGTCAATGCAATGTCCTTTTTTTATCATGTAAAAGAACTTTGAATTGTCTTGTTGCTGAAATAGGCTATACAAATAAACTTGCATTGCCTTGCTTTGCAACTGAGGCAATGAAACGATGCAAGTGACTGTCCATTGTCTCTACATGCTCATCCAGAAGGAGTGAATGCTGCAAGTCAGTGACTCGATGCAATCGGGTGGGTTTACTTAGATGAGAAACTTTTTAACCAATTTAAATAAACTGAACTTGACTGCATTGTTTGCTAACTAGGATCAATTTGAGATAAATGTACTGCGTAAAAAACTCCGGATTATAAGCCGCTACTTTTTTTCCACACTTTGAACACTGCGGCCTATACAAAGGTGCGGCCAATGCATTTTTTTTCCATGCCGCCAAAAACATTTGCCTGGTAACAGTCGACCAATCAAATTGATGAGTAGTTCAAAGACGTCCAATGAACTTGTGCGATAAATCAAGAGCACTTTCACAATTCATTTACCGGTATTGTAAATCAGACCTTTATATTCACCCTCATCAACATGGAAAATCACCAACGGGTTTCAAAAGGCTGGATTGCTGCGTGATTAAGGTGACCAGCACTCAAGTGAGAGCGTCAACGAAGAGGCTGAAGTGAGTGACGAGATCCTGAGGCTGTTCAATTCAGACACTGAAGAACAGGACTTTGATGGTTTCAGTGCACTGGAAGAAGATGAAGAAGGCGATCAATGACTTTTGACCTGTTAGGCTGCAGTGTAAATCAGTTAGGAGATATTGGAATGTTGTTTGTGTTCATTAAAAAAGCATTATCAACGAAATTTGTGTGTTTCTGATAACGTACCTATATTTAAAGCTAGTCGTGTTACAGCCACTGTTCGAAAAAAAGCATTTGCAATATGCATTTGTTTATATTACCACACGGATTAAGTTAAAAGTTAAAAATTCCTCACTTGTAATATCTTTCTGTGTAAATCCTATTACAACGTGGGACACCCGCGGCTTAACATCCGGTGCGGCCTGTACAAGTACAACATTGGTTTTCTTTCTAAAATTAGAGCTTTTAATCCGGTACGCTCTGTAGTCTGGAATTTATGCTAATTGATGTGGAATATGTCTGTATGATTGGATTGAATTGGCTTTCTTTGAGTGGCTTGAGATAACATGTGTTGTGATTAGGTGCTATTTAAATAAGCTGAATTAACATGAATTAAGAAATGTGAAATCAGACCAATATTAGCATTAATCACACATTGTTTCAAAGTAGTCATGGTTTGAAAGCCACATACTCCAAAACAGTTGGAAGATTTGTAGGTGTAAAGGATTTTAACTGAACTGCGCTGATTCCAACTCCCAACTGTAGGGAGGGAAAAGGTAAGCTCTGATCGGGATTATAAGGGGTTACCTAAAGACACAATTCACAAGAATTTCATAGTGGTTAGGCTCTTAAACTGAAGTAAAATCAGTTTTAACTAAGAAGTAGTTTGCAATAATCCCAAGATGTTAAATAAAGTTTAGGAGATTTGTTCATCAGGAACCGTAACATCACACACATGCAGCAGCCGCAGCAGCGTCAAACTTAAAAATCAGTGAGTGATCAACAGATTGCTTTAATTTGTGTCTCAAAACATAAACGCTGTCAAATACTTTAATTTTACCGTTTAAAATCTAGACGGTGACATCTGTGTTTCATCTGATTAAATATTTCCACCTAGATTAGTTTTTTATTATTTGCGCTTGAAGGTGAACTACATAATATTCAGCATGTGTGGTTAGAGTTAAATTGTGTTTGCAAAAAAAAAAAAAATATATATATATATATATGTAGATTATAGATTACAAAAATATAGAAATAGCACACACAAATACATTGTTTTGACCACATTCATACACAACACTGACATTTATGAATAAGAAGACGAGCACAATGAAAACTTATACCTTTCAAGCAGATTAAAGTTCTTCTGTCAGGGCAACAAACCCAGAGCCACTTCCTCCTACAGACAGCAAGAAAGTGAAAGGCAACTTTTCCTGTTCACTCTGTCCTAATTTCAAGAGGTGACCAATGGCCTGTCTTACTGAGAAAAAAACATCAGCAAGAGAAAATCCGGTGGAGGACATTTCTCTGAAATTGCTAATCAGAAATTAGCCCAGTCAAAATTTTTTAGGTTGATACTTGACTTTCCTTCATCCATTACCTACAGTCGTGCAAGAGGGTTCACCCTGAACAGGAAAACTAGTCAGTCACAAAGCTAACAAAAAGACACACTGGATACACAACCATGCACGCTCACACTTACTAATACCCAACGGCAATTTAGAGTTTCCAATTAACCTTTTATGCATATGAACTGTGGTAGGAAACCGGACAACCTGAAGAGACCCAATGCAAGCATAAGGATAACATAAAATATTTGCTAAGAAAAGCCACTTCAAGATTTGATCCCAGGATTTTCCTGCAGTGAATGATCAATGTACTGCTATACTACAGAGCTCTGAAAAATAGTGATCTTACCACAGTGCACAGGAATGTACAAAAATGAGCACAAGCAAGGTTAGGTTTTCCCTACATATCAAAGGCTTTATGCCGATTACCAAGTTTAAAATCAATAATTAAATCGGGAATTGGGTGCATTTGAACTCAGAGAGGGTTGATGATGGCAGTGCTGAAGTTGTTCATGGTGAGTGGCAACCACCTAAAAAGTTTGAATCCCATAAAAAAGAACTTACTGGTTTATCTGCTAAATGGTAACATCTATTTAACACCTACGACTACATTTGAAAAGTTTAATTTTGAAATATTAGCAGGACATCTTTAGCCAGTTTAAATACAACACCATGGTAAAATATTTTCATTTTGTCATGTTACAACCACAAAAGTATTTTATTGGGATTGTTATAAAACACAAAAGAGTGAATTATGTGAATTGGAAGAAAAATGATGCATAGGTAAAATGGGCTGAAAGTACAAGGGTTATTAATACTATGCAAAGTGCTGTAAATAATGCTGAGATGAGTCAGAGGTTTAGACCTTACTAATTGTATTACTGTTTTACTGATAGTGTTAAATCCAGAAAGTGTGAAACTATAGCTAATTGAAACTAGCCACCATGGCAACCAGTTGAGTGGACTCTGAGGCTTTTGAAAGTTTATTCATTAAGCAAAAAAGGTTTTTAACTTTTCAACAGCTTTTTCAAATTGTTTTTCTCTTCAAACTCAACTTTTCAGCTGAATCATGTTTGATCGACCGCTGTTCTGTAAGGACGAACCATCATTCATCCAGTCAACTGTTCAGTCCCATTTTGGCCGTGCAGACATTACAGATCGGAGACTCTGGTACCGCTTATCCTTAGCCCAGCCGGCTGGTGCGCAGACTGCTGTCAGCCAGGGAGGCGACACATGGTTAGGCCACCATTAGCAAGCCAGGGGGACAGTGCAAATCCTCAGTGATGGATGGCAGCTGTAAATTCAGCAAGTGAAACATTTCCATGCAAATAATGGCATCTGTCAGGGGGCCACTTGCACAGGCGCATTCGTGTATGTAAACAACAGACAACACATAGAAAGACGTGAAAACACACAGGTAGAGATATGGAAATACACACATGTGCACACAACAGAGGTAATGAGATGATGTATGAGAGCTTTTAAGACCTTGTCCAGAGTCTTTTTTACGTCACCTTCTACTGGTCTTTCTGCCCAGTTGTGTTTTTCTGTTTCTGGCCCTCTTTCCTGTTCCTCTATTATCCAACATCTGTGTGAGTGCTGATGAGAATTTGTACTATTCATATCTGATCTATTGGATTAGACCTGATCAAAGCCATAAAGCAGAACAGAAGCAGCTTTTAAACACTAGGTGTAACCAGAGGCTAACTGCCAAAAAAAAAAACCTAAAAACATAATTTTGCTCTTTGCCTTGTTTTCTGTCATAGGACGTTACGTGTAGAAGGAGAAACCAAATGCAGACAAGGCTCTGGACAAAGAGAGCGAGAAAAAAATATTTGATTCAAAGAAATGCAGGTGTGCTAAAAAGGCAGGATGTCCACAAACATAAAGGCTGAAACAAGGGCAATAGAAAGCAACTACAGATGATAATCTGACAAGCAACACAATCTGTCATGCAACTGTTTGAAGGTGGTGCCCCCTCCCCCATTGGTATTGAAGTCTATAAAACTAAAATTCTCGTGCTGCACAGCTAAAGGACACCAAACCTGTGAATGCAGAAAAGGATGGAGATCACTAATTCGTTTTTAGCTTTTATTTTGCAAACTTCATTGAGTCCAATATTTTGAAACCATCTGTGTATTCATCCTCAGTCACAAATACAGCTGATAACCTGCTCAGATTCAATGGAATGAATGTAATTGAACCTCCACGTACGAATGCACTGAATGGACTTTTTTATTTCTGTCTATAAATCGGATCTGACAGTGAAGACAGTGGAAACCGGATGATGCTGAGGAGGGAGCATTATGCTGAGGATGATTTAATGAAGGAATAAGAGGAAATTAGAAAACTGAAACTCGGAGAACGGGACATGAAACTGGGATGAGCACAAAAGAAGAACAGAGCAAGGGAGAAAACCAGGAAGCATAAATATTGAGAAGTGAAGAGCAATATTGAAACCAGGTGAGTCTAATCAGGGGGATGTTGAGGAGCTGAGGGACATTCCTGAGCAGGGAAACTAAGGGAAGGAGATATTTGAGTCCCAAAGACAGGTACTACATCAAAATTAGTGTCCTGGATACACTAAAAACGCTGCAGCTTTTAGCTGTAGTAGAAAACGCACACTTAATATGATCAGTGTTGTGAAGGTTACACCAATGTTGTGACTATGTCCCACTTAATTGCAGCGTTTTTCCTGACAGTGACAGATGGTTTGTCTCAGTCTGAGTTACTGCAAGACAGCCTCAATGTGGTGCTTCAACACGGGGCTGATTCGGTTAAGAAAGCTACTCTACGGTTCACACAATGCGTCATCTGAAATGTGTTTAGCTTTATAATTTTTTCATATAAATCAACACATACAAATACAGTCTTCTTAAAGCTGGTGATGTACAGCTGTTTACTGATTTGCTATGCTAATGCTAGCATGTTTCCTCTCTGTTTTGATATGACTCCTTGGTAACTCAATGTAGTTTCAGGTAATTGTGTGCAGAGAAAAGATTGCGATCTTGCTTCTGAAATAAAATGTTTTCTTTTGAATATAACTTTAGTATTTCGGCTGCTCTCTAGTCGCATGACACAAACAGACAAGAAGCTGCGGTTGTTAATACAGTCTCTCTTAACACGGTGAAAGTTAGACTGTCTCCCAAAAATGAAACACTTGTTGCTAGGGAAAACCAAGATTTGTTAGATCAACAAAATAGTGTGCATATCCCAAAGTGCAGTTTTGGTGAAATAGGCTGTGATTTGTAAATTCAAAAATAAAAGCTGGAAAAAATAATAATGCTTGATTAACTTTTTCAGTCTCAGCAGCAATGTGAAATTAAAATGATCACACCACCAGGTGGTTTACTGCAAAACAGAAATATCATACTAACTCAACTAATAAAAAAGGTCAGACATCACAGAAAAATTATTAAAATATGATTAAAAGAAACCATTGCTCTTTTATTTGACAAAATAAAAGAGCAATGGTTCCATTATGTTAATATTATACCCCTTATGTATCCAGGTAAAAGTCTAGGTGGCCTGGTCTGTTTTTTAACGACCAGGCCAGCAGAAGCAAAATGTAATAGTCTACATTGCAGACAGAATTAGCTAAAGCAGCACTGATACTAATATCCTTAGGAGTTGGCATTTTGACTGTTATTATATTATAATTTTGTCTGAGTTACCGACAAAGGACAACTTCCCCAACCATCATACCTAATAGACCAGAGGTGAAAACCAGGCTAAACTGATTGTCTTGCAGTTGCTATACAGCTAGAAACATACCAGAAAAAACAAAAAGATAGTAAAAGATGGGACAAATAACACAATTATAGCTAGGAGATGTGGATGCAAAATGACAGCAGTTGTATGGGACCTTGTTTACTTGGTGTGTATGTTTTTTACTTCACAATCTTATGAAATACCTAGCTTCACGTTTACTGACATCAGTGAAATAAATAAGAGTAAGACTGCAAACCTGTGGGCAATGCTGCAAAGGGAACCTGAGGTCATCTGTGTGAAAGGACAGGGGAAAAACAATGTTCCATTCCTAAAGATCCAATTTGATTTCTCAGAGCTTCCTGCAGACGTTTTACATGCTCTTAAACAATACAACATAATCTTTAAACAATCAACGAGGTAAATGGTTTAAAAGTTTTTAATGGTCTCCCAGGAAGACAGATAAAAAACAATTTCAGTCTGGAGATGGATGTTTTATTTCTGTCAAAGTGCATTGCTGCTTCTCTTTCCTGTTTACTGCACTGGAAAACTGCAACACATTTACTTTGCTTCGTAGTCTGAAATTTGCAAGTGTTGAATAGTTACCCTGGTAATCACACTGCATTACAATTTCCCATTCACTGTATTACCCTGGCTGACATTGTGTTCTTTTTCAGCGAGCATTCGACAAGCTTTGTTTTCGCCAAGTACAGCTGCTGCAGTTATTAACATTACAATTAGCTGCTGGAGTCTGAGGTTTATTTTTGACCCATAAGAACACACATCTGTGGTAGAAGAGCCAGCTGTGCTTTATTATATGGATTGCAGACATAAATTAAGGATCTGGTTTCTTATAAACTGTTGCCTTTGAAATATCTTTTTGCCATTTCTGGGAGCTTATCACAATCACAAACATCTTGTAACTTCTATGATTTTTAAGAAAAAGGATGGGCTCACAAATTAGGATTTATTGGCATATTATCATTAATTAATAGTGATTAGTTTGACAGCAATTATGATAAAAACTTAGAACAATGGCAAAGTTGTCCAAGGAAAGATAATTGTGATTCCAATTTCACTGTTCAAACAACTTTTATGCATGCACTTTGCTGAATACTTGAATAAGACCCAAAAGGTCATTGTGAGATGACAGGAAATTGGGTTAAATCAGGGACTTCGAAGACCCAAGCACTACCATTAACTGGAAACTACTGGAAAACCAGAGTCACTTTCCATCCATTAATGCAGTTTACATAACCATGGACTGGGAGGGTGCCTATCCTGCTCCAAAACCAACACCTTCTGTCATGATTTAGTTTGTAGAAGGACTCACATGCAGAGACAGATTAAGCATGGAGCAAGGAATCAGAGCGGGAAATATGCAGGCAACAGAAGGCAGAAATGCAGGAAAATAGACAGCAGTGTCCAGCAGTGAGCAAACAAAACCAGTGAGCTTAAATACGGAGGCAGGGTAGAGGAATGAACAATGAATCAGAGGAGCTAATTAGACAAAATGTGAAGCAGCTGTGGCAGAGGTACTGAAGAACAACAGAGGGAGAGTGGCTAATTAACACATCAAAAACCGAAGAAAGAATCTAACAGAAATAATACAAATGTACATAACATGAACTAAGAACCTAATTTGTAATGAATGAACTAAAATAGCAGCAACTAGAGAACTTAAACTATGATGAAGAAACGGAGAAGAAGCTAAAACTGAAACACAGGTGGATCAAGACACCTTCAACCTCAACTGAAATCTGAAGTTGCCCTCAGACAAGCTGAATGCCCTCTAGAGAAAGGCTTTATGGTCAGACTGGACAGATGTGATGAGGAAGATGAAAGACTACCACGTGTGGTTGAGCTGAATTTTGCTAAGGGACATCCAAATATATCAGATATTATACTTCTTGTCCAATATTAGCAAGGGTGTATGTACATATTTGAGCCTGAATGTATAATTCCGACATTGTGTTGATTAAAGGAAATCCACAATAAATTCACACTTGTGGACCTGGTTCTTGGTGTATGTTGCATAATACTTCCAACACAGAAAAAAAAAAAAACACCTTAAATAATCTATTTAAGGCTCAAAATTAAAATAACATTCACGATGACTGTATTTAAACTTTTGACCACGGCTGTATATCAGCTCCCTGCACCCTAAAAAAAACACGTTTTCTCGGATATTGTAATACATAACTGCAGGGGATAGACGACAATCCCATAAACCTGCAGAGACAGATTCAGTGAGTAGGTTTATGGAAATTTTATGAAGGTCTTACACTATTTGCTGAGCAGGGTCAGCCATAAAAAGTGTATTTGGTCCTACTGTGCATCACCTTTTTCCATTTGCAGTTACCTGCGAGCCCCTTCAGCTTCAAGCACATATCCCCACACATTCATTTGTGTGTTTATGCTAATGCACTTGAAATATAAAGATTTATGTTTCAGTTATTCCTGCAGCTGTGCAGTGGGAGACAGGAGGTTTGTTGGCCCTGAACAAACTTCTGATATCCAGCCTTACCTTCAGCTTTAGCATAGGACATCTCTCATTTCTAAATTGCACATATATTCTTTTCTGTTTGCAAAGCCACCTTACACCTTACACTTCCTCAACCAGCAACCTTCTGTCAGTACAATCTCGTCCTGCCCCACTGTGTCGCTTCAATCCAGCCAATGCCCTCTCCTCTCCTCTCCTCTGCTCTGCTCTGCTTTGCATATAAATTGCTAAACATGGTTTCATGATGTCTGTCAAAGCACACAACTCGAACTCTGAAAAGAGACACAGATGATGGAGCTACAGAGCAAAGAATGAACCCACTCACACCGCTGTCTGTCTGTATGTGATTGAGTGCGAGGAGCAGAAACGGTTTGATTTCTAATTGAGAACTTGTTAAACAAATCTCACAGGGGCGCATTAATAACTTGTGATGGACAGTCCATCTTGTGTGCTTCAGTACAGCAATCAGATGACCAACAATTCCACTTTTTTAGTGAGTTCTTTTGGATTATATAGGTCTGCTTTGAACAAATCTTACAATGCCTCCAACAAAGAGAGCAACAATAGAAACCTAATAATGTTCCAAAGGTGGTCTTTACTCTGATTACTGTGATTAAAGTGAGTGGGTGACATGACCAATGTTTTTCTCCAGTGAATGCGTTCCTGTTGGTGAAAAGGCTGTCGTTTGTAAATCGGGGTTTTTTACTTCAAAAGAATCTTAAAAAAGATAATATTATTTATTACATTTTAGTGGTGAAAGAGGAGTTCAATTTAGCGAAATGTCAGGCAAAGATTCAGTGGGTAAAATAAGTTTTGAACTCACATTTGTCTCTGTAAATATCTCCTCAATATCTATGGTGAAATTTTGCAGCAGATGTCCACAATCCACACATAGACAAAAAAAAAAAATCAAAGCAAATTAGTCCACAAATGAAGTAATGAGTAAGAACTTGGAATAAAAAACTGGAAAAACTGTTGATCATGCTTAAAAAAAATCTGTAAACACTTTATGGAAAACCCTTTTCTGGTAATGACAACTTAAAGTATTTTCCTGTATAGTTTAACTAGCCACATTCAGTACTTAGGTGTGAATTTTTTATGTCGTTTCACACAATGAAAAATAGTTTAGCACTTCTCATTTTGCAGTGTGAATATTGCACACATACACACATATATATATATATATATACAAAAAAGCACCAGAGATAGCACAGAAAACAAAGGTTAGCAGCAATGAGCATATGTACAACATGCATGTGTCTTCAAGTAATTCATTGTACCGCTCAAGGATAAAAACAGTTTTTGAGTCTATTTGTTTTGGATTTTAAAGTCCTGAACCGTTTTCCAGAAGGAAGTGGAAAGAGCAGAATGTGCCCGGGGTGAGTGGAGTCTGTTATAATGACGCTGCCTTTTTTCTGGACTCTGCAGGTGTAAATGTCTGTCAGAGAGGGCAGCTGTGATCCAATAACATATTCTGCTGCCCTCACCACCCACTGCAGGTTCTTCCTGTTCCCCTCTGAGCAGCTGTAGAACCACCCAATACAGCAATACACCAGGAGGCTCTTTATCACTGACCTGTAGAAGTTTGTGAGCAGCTGTTAAGGGAGGTGAATGCACTTTAACTTCCTGAGGAAATAAAGTCTTTGCTGGGCTTTTCCCACCTGGTGTGAGATGTGTTTGTTCCAGATGAGGTCAGCAGAGATGTGGGCACCCAAGAACTTGTAGTTTTCAACTCTCTCAACCTTCCCGCCAACTATCAGGAGAGGAGTGTGTAAAGTATGCTTAGACTTCCTAATGTCCATAATTACCTTTTTCGTCTTGAAAAGTGGTCAAATGGCCCAGGTCACTGAGATTATTAGTTACATTTTTGTAAATTACAGTGTTGTTCTTCTCTATGTGGGTCAGGGCTGTGTGGATAGCTGGTATTTTTACATCCTCAGTTGACAATCTTGCTCTGTCTGCAAATTAATGTTGGTTGTGATCTGCAGGAAGAGCAGTTTTAATGTGTGAGAGGATGAGTCCTTCAAAACATTTTCTGATAATAGAACAATAGTCACAGTTACCTGTCGACTTTTTCGGTGCTGGAACTATTGTAGCAGATTTCAGACAAGTTGGAAATGATGCTGTTTCTGACAGCCATTCAGCTGGTTTTCCTTTAGACAGAAAACATCTTACCAATTAGAATAATAAACTTAACTTGATTGCATTGTTTTATAACTAGGATCAAACTAAAATGTATGTATTTGACTTTAGATCTGTCTGTATGACTGGATTGAATTGATGATATATTTCTGTATATAAACTTGATTTTTTTCTATTGTTTGAGATGACATTTGTTGTAAATCGGAGCTGTATAAATTATCTGAACTAAATTTAAATCTGAAAGGTTCAAAGCCAGTCTGGCAGTTTTTACTTTCTTTCTGTGGAACAAGTTAAGACCTCTGTTGATTGTGTGTTTGGGACTATTGTCTTGCTTAGAAATCCACACTCGTTTCATATTAGGATTTTTATCAAGAATGTTGCGGTACATTAAATTGTTCATCCTTCCTTCAGTTACATGATGTCTACCAGTGCCATGTGTTGTAAGATAGCCCACACCATGATGTTTCCACCTGCGAACTTTACTTTTGGCATGATACTTTTGGGGGGACTGGTAGAATCATTCTTCCTCCAAACACGATGTGTGCAATCATATTCAAAGAGTTCAGCTTTGGCCTCGTGTGATCATAATACATTCTTTATGTATTTCAGTGGCTCGTCCAAATCTTCTGCAGCAAACTTTAATCAAACATGCTTTTGCTTTGTGACTTGTTGGAATTATGATTATTGATTGATTAATCTTTACCAATAATTATAATTAAAAATCATAATTTGACAAAATGTATTTCTTAACCAAAATCCTCATTTATGAATCGAGACCAGAGATGTCTTCTGGTGTTGTAATTGTGGCTCAACTCCTTTGATAATTACAATTGTTAAATACTCTGTAATAATTAATAACTATTACCAGAGATGTCACTGTTTAATCAACCGTTTCTGCTGAAACGTGGGGAACTTCAACCTTATCTTGACTGATGAATCACTCTTGCACAAAATAAACACAAAACGCCTTCTGTTTATCTATGTGAACATTTATTAAATCAACAGCCTGATACAATCCGCTCTTCCGATTTAATAATATTCACCTACTCAAACATGCAAAGTTCTACACAATAAGGGGGTAAAATATCTAACTAAACAAAATGAAGCAAAACAGCAGTGGGTGTGTATGGGATCAAACCAGCAGTTATGGCAAAAATGATAATATGACAAAGGGATGTGGTGGTGAGTGGAGGTTGGGAGTGGAGCTCAAACTGTAACTCAGTTAAACTCAGTCATAAAACTTCCCCCAACTGTGCGAGGTGAGCAGGCAAAGCGTTATAAAACTTTTGGCAGCAAGCTAGTAAGCAGTAAGGTTGAAGACAAAGAAAATGGGGAATTTCACCATGAGGTTATTATAACTGTCCAGTCTCACAGCGCACCTGCGCTTGCTCTCAGGTGTTCAACAACCCCGCAAAACACTCACAAAGCTGGGTAGCGCAGCGGCTTCCAGGCATCCAACACAGCACATCAAAGTTTCAATAAAAAGGTTACATGCACATATAATTCAGAACACATTAGATTAAATAGCGAATCTTATCGCACTAAAACCTCCTGAACCCTGCCCAGACTTTCTAAGAAAGAAACAAAAATAAACGATGGGTTTTACTTGTCGCCGTCTTCCTTCTGAGCGGGTTTGAGAGAGAGAGTGGGGTGGAAGTTGGAAGTTAATGTGCGTCCACAGTTAACTTCAGTAAAAGCGGTCAATCTTCGTCCTCTGGCCTCCTTGGCGAAAGGGAAAATATGATCTGACTGTCACAGTCGACTAGGACAGAAAACAAGGTGGCTCCTTGAAACTCCGTGGTTTTTTTTAGTTACGTGTTAAACTCACGTCTTCGATCGGCAAAGTGAAATTTCTGGCCTTCTTATTCCAGAAACCTCAGTTATGAATTCTTTGTTGGCCAACGAGAGAGAGAATAAATGAAATCCACTCGGGACTCTTCTCCAGGTGATGCTTCAGATGTTGGTAACCGTGTCACGGTCTCCAGCTGAAGGAAAATGGTGGGTCGTCTCATCCTGTGTTATATAGTTGATGGTGGCCTCAGGGCTGCGACGCCCCTGTCTTATCAGCCGCGGGGGCCGACGGGATTTGTAAGCACGGACTGTCCTGGATACAAAATGGCCGAAAACGCCAGGAGGCCTGGTGGCGTCCAGCAACGTGCAAATGGTCCAATATTCAGCAAACAAGTTGTCCAACAGACTGAATGCATTACTCAAAAGTTTAAAAATGCATTGCTGAAGTATGTTTTGCAACAGTAAGCCTTTTTGTGGATGTCTCTTTTTTTTACCCGTCGTACTCTGTGCATGCTTTGGTAATAAGAAACCTTTTCATGCTGCAATCAGTTAATATTAAACCAGCTGATATTGATTTGCATGTGGCAGCGGGAATGCTTTCTAAACACTGACAGATTTCAGGTGAATTTTCGGCTTTCTTTGCATTTTTATGCATAATTTGTTTATGTCTTCAAAACTTATTCCTTGTGTTGTTCTACTTCATTACACTTTATTTATGAATTAAAATGTGTTGTTTTGTTGTATGTGTGGATTACTTGGGTAAGTGTCAACATCTGGTGTAAATTTCATGTAAGTAGAAACATTAGAAATACATCTTTTTTGAACCTGATGTATTGTTTGGTCTTTTTGGTTAAATTTAAAAACGTTCTATTCTAAATTAGCTGATAAGACTGTGATTAAGGGGGATGTATTCCTGGTTCAACACCTGAGTAAAATTGCTCCCCAAAATTGGCCATTGTGACACACAGCAGGTGAGAGCCTATTATATGAACTCTTGCAAATCTGCTTATTTGAATGCTGTGAAATTATGCAAAAATGAATGAATAGCTAAAAAAAACATTCGAGAGAGCATTGAGAAGCAAGCTTTGAGGAGGCTCAGAGTAAAAAAGTGAATGAAATCCCATGTGGTTTCATTGGTATATGAAACAAAAACCAGAAAGCTGTGAAAAATTGCTAAGTGTGTTGTATGGATGTAGGCCAATGAAATACTATAAAAGGGGAGCTGGCAAGCAGCAAAATAGGAGCAAAGAGTCAGACGCTATGGAAGTTGCGACAAAAAAATAAACTCACGAGACAAAATCAACCTTAGTAGGAAAGGGTAATGTTTACAAAGATTGTTTTCCCTGACCACTCAATCAGAGTCTGATTATTTTAAAAGGAATGCAGAAGATACATAATACTGGACTTTTTTACATCCGTTTTTCGTTTAAACATTACTGGAGTTCATTGTCCACATTGTGAAGAGCATCTGCAGTAGAACTACTAAAGACACTGAGACACTAGTTGGAGAAGCCCAGCAGAGGCCTTCTTAGCACCAGATTTAGACCATCTCATGGTTTCCATGACCTATTCAAACATGGCTCTATTGCAACAAATTTGCACAACTATGTTCAGTTCGATTGCAATGATGCATCCAGCTCATAAAATAAGACAATGTATGATATTGCATTAACAAGATGGAGACAAAATCAGATTTTACCAATATTTTGTGGAAACTATGAATTATTTTGTGTTTTCATGAATAAAGTATAGATTTTAGTAATACAGTAATCTGAAAAATGTTTTCACAAATTTCTTCATTTTTGCTTTTTTGCCCGGCCCTACCTTAAAAAATAATTGCACTCTAAACTAAATACTGGTTGTGCCACATCAAGCTGATTAAAGTCCTGACTTTAACTAGGCCACTCCAAAAACTTCATTTTGTTCCTCTCTTTTTTGTTTCATTTAAAGATTGTATCATTCAGAATATTGTCCTCCCGCATAACCCAAGTGTGCTTTATCTTAAGTTCCCAAACTGATGTTTAGATGTTTTCTGTTGAGAGAAGGTAGACAGCAGAATTCATTATGC
>NW_025917721.1:0-19529 GCF_021462225.1 Girardinichthys multiradiatus | reverse complement strand
TATAAATGAAACTAGAAAATTTCGGAAGAAATTTAGATGGGGCCTGCCTCTTGGTGCGTGCTTCTGGCACCAGAGCCAAACTGTGGCCGAGTTAAGCTTATGCCTCCGTGCATTGCCATGGCAAGCCCTATAAATATATCCAGTTTAGATGTGGATAATAATACGTGACTCTTTGCAATATCACTGGGAGCAGTGAAGCAAGCCCATTCACTCCTATCCCTCTACTGCAATGGCAAGCCCCAACTAAGGAATGTTGAGGCTTATTTTTTTGAAAGGATAAAGTAGACCAATTTCCATCACTGAGTCCCAGCAGTAGTGTTAAGACCAATGCTGCAATTATCGCTGTATGAAATACAAATACTTTTATTTTTTAAAGTATGTCTAGGTGTTATTTTGAATGTCCTGCCCTTAAATGGCAGGAAATTTAAGGACATTAAATGGGCTCCATCATTAGTGTGAAGGCCATTCCTGAAATGATCTATTGTTTAAAATGTAAAGGCTTTTATTTTGTCGAACATGTTTTGTCTTATTTTGAAAGTCCAGCATGGTTGTACTGTCAGGTATGGGTTAGTTGCATTGGTCAAATAGAACCCGCTTGCTATTTAAAAATCTTTTTCTATGCTCTTGTCAGCTCACAAAATCCATAGTATCTCTGGAAGACTGAGGCTTTTATTTTGAAAGTTTCAGTAAGCCTTATTTTAAAAGGCCAACATGGTCCTATTTCCCATACTGGGTGAGCTCCAAGAGTAGTGTGAAGTCCACTCCTGCAATCATCTATTGTTTAAAGGCTTTTATTTTGTAGAGCAGGTTTTGTCTTATTTTGAAAATCAAGTATGGTTGTCCTTTCAGGTCTGGGTCATTTCCATTAGTTATATAGAACATGCTTGCTATTGTAAAACCATTCTGTATGTTATTATAAGCTTTAAATAATCATTAGTAAGCATGGAGGGTTGATGAAAGAAATTGACCTTTAGGGTCAATCACTGTTGTCTGGATGTTGGAACAGCAGTACATGCTGTTTAAGTTCCCCACACAACATGGCCGCCATGTACTTGCCTCCTATGAAGATGGTCAAAGGGTTAGGTGTCAGGTCAGGTTTAAGCCATAGAAATGAATGAATATCAATGAAAGTCAATGCAAAGTGCTCAGAAAGATAGTAATCTATGCATGTGTGTGTGTGTGGGTGTGTGTGTCTGTGTGTGGGTGTGTGTCTGTGTGTGGGTGTGTGTCTGTGTGTGGGTGTGTGTGTCTGTGTGTGGGTGTGTGTCTGTGTGTGGGTGTGTGTGTCTGTGTGTGTGTGTGTGGGTGTGTGTGTGTGTGTGTGGGTGTGTGTGTGTGTGTGTGTGTGTGTCTGTGTGTGGGTGTGTGTCTGTGTGTGGGTGTGTGTCTGTGTGTGGGTGTGTGTGTCTGTGTGTGTGTGTGTGGGTGTGTGTGTGTGTGTGTGTGTGTGGGTGTGTGTGTGTGTGGGTGTGTGTGTCTGTGTGTGGGTGTGTGTCTGTGTGTGGGTGTGTGTCTGTGTGTGGGTGTGTGTGTCTGTGTGTGTGTGTGTGGGTGTGTGTGTGTGTGTGTGTGTGTGGGTGTGTGTGTGTGTGGGTGTGTGTGTCTGTGTGTGGGTGTGTGTCTGTGTGTGGGTGTGTGTCTGTGTGTGGGTGTGTGTGTCTGTGTGTGTGTGTGTGGGTGTGTGTGTGTGTGTGTGGGTGTGTGTGTGTGTGTGTGTGTGTCTGTGTGTGGGTGTGTGTCTGTGTGTGGGTGTGTGTCCCAGTGTGAGACACAGAGAGGCAGAAAGAAAGACAGAATCACATCCAGACATATACAGTAGGAGATACACAGAGCTATAAATAGAACAGTGAGGAATGAATCAGCCAATCAGCAAAGAGCGTCAGTGTAACTTGACACCTGCTGTTTCTCACTCACGCAGCACCTCTCTCTCTGTCTCCCCTGGTCTAGGCTTTATAACATGGAGGCGCATGCTCCCGAACAACTGGCCATAACTCTGAAACCGTAGGGGCGATCGATGTCATTCTTGGACCGTTTTTATCAGAACGGACAGGAGAACATTAATATTCATCCTTTATTAGTGAAAATATAATAATAAAGACACAACACTGGGTGAAAAGTAAGGGAAAATGGAGAAAAAGGCAAAAATGCCTGAACATGCTCCCGAACAAAGTCTAATATCTCGGAATCCGTACATGGTATTTGAAAATTTTTTAAACTGTGGGCGACAGCTGTCCCTCGTCCCCAATCATGGATATTTTCATAGCTCTATGTCATTCACAGTATAAAATATGATTTTTGAAAGAAATGGTGTCACTCATGGATTACAGGTCAAGCTCTCATTGAAAATACATGGGAGAAGGCCTACAGAAATCTACTGACTCTTGGCGATCGAGGGGTGTTTGACATAAATCTATGAGACTTAGAACAATTTTGAAAGTATTGTGTGAAAGCAGAGGCCCGGCCCTACAATCTGACCGAAAATTGTGGCTGTAGAGCGAAATTTTTGGCCGTGAGGGCCAGTTGAAAATCATTTTTCCTGAAAAAAATCCCCTCTTTCTACACTCTAGTAACTGCCATCTCCACTGTAAAGAGTGTGATTTTCTCTCAAACTTTGTGTCGCTTGGAGTCTAATTTTAGAGAAACCGTAGCAGTTATGAAGAAACCGTTTTGACCTCTGAAGAGCCGGCGGATTTTCCTACAAACTGAAAGTCAAACTGTGTTTCTAGGTGAAAGTATGGCGATACAGCAGAGCCTCAAAAACAGTGAATTTTGAGGATTTCTTCCGCCCCTGACTCCATTCATTCCTATGGGATTTTTGGGCTCGGTTTTTCGTTAATTACGTCGCCATAGTAACTCGAAACGCCAATAAAAGTAATAGCACACCTCACGGGACCGAGCCGGTCGTTTTGATGTATATATTGTGGGGGTGCACGCAGCGGTTCGGGCCGCATTAACGGAGACGGAAGAAAAATAAAGATATAATAAAGAGACCAGTTTAGAGGTGAATAGTAATAGGTGCCTGCCATGCATTGCATGGGAGGCAGTGCATTGCTTCGGAAGAAATTTAGACGGGGCCTGCCTCTTGGTGCGTGCTTCTGGGACCACAAAGTTTCTCTGGCCGTTATTTAAAAATCATTATGTATGCAATAATCACCTTAAAAAATTACTAGTAACTCTGGAAGACTGAGGCTTTTATTTTGAAATTTTCAGTAAGCCTTATTTTAAATGGGCAACACTGGGTGAGCTCCAACATTAGTGTGAAGCCGATTCCTGAAATGATCTATTGTTTAAAATGCAAAGGCTTTTATTTTGTAGAGCATGTTTTGTCTTATTTTGAAAGTCCAGCATGGTTGTACTTTCAGGTATGGGTTAGTTCCATTAGTTAAATAGAACCCGCTTGCTATTTAAAAATCATTTTCTATGCACTTGTCAGCTCACAAAATTCATAGTAACTATAGAAGGTGTGGGCTTTTATTTTGGAAGTTTCAGTAAGCCTGTTTCAAAGGACCAGCATAGTCCCATTCCCATCACTGGGGGAGCTCCAACAGTAGTGTGAAGCCCACTCCTGCAATCATCTATTGTTTAAAGGCTTTTATTTTGTAGATCATGTTTTGTCTTATTCTGAAAACCTAGTATGGGTGTCCTTTCAGGTCTGGGTTATTTCTATTAGTTACATTGAACCTGCTTGCTCTTCTAAAACCATTGTGTATGCCATTATCAGCTTTCAAAAATCATTAGTAAGTATGGAAGGTGTGGGCTTTTATTTTGAAAGTTTCAGTAAGCCTGTTTCAAAGGACCAGCATAGTCCCATTCCCATCACTGGGGGAGCTCCAACAGTAGTGTGAAGCCCACTCCTGCAATCATCTATTGATTAAAGGCTTTTATTTTGTAGAGCATGTTTTGTCTTATTTTGAAAATCAAGTATGGTTGTCCTTTCAGGTCTGGGTTATTTCTATTAGTTATATAGAACCTGCTTGCTATTGTAAAACCATTGTGTATGTTATTATAAGCTTTAAATAATCATTAGTAAGCATGGAGGGTTGATGAAAGAAATTGACCTTTAGGGTCAATCACTGTTGTCTGGGTGTTGGAACAGCAGTACATGCTGTTTAAGTTCCCCACACAACATGGCCGCCATGTAGTTGCCTCCTATGAAGATGGTCAAAGGGTTAGGTGTCATGTCAGGTTTAAGCCATAGAAATGAATGAATATCAATGAAAGTCAATGCAAAGTCCTCAGAAAGATAGTAATCCATGCATGTGTGTGGGAGTGTGTCTGTGTGTGGGTGTGTGTGTGTGTGTGGGTGTGTGTCTGTGTGTGGGTGTGTGTGTCTGTGTGTGGGTGTGTGTCTGTGTGTGGGTGTGTGTGTATGTGTGTGGGTGTGTGTCTGTGTGTGGGTGTGTGTGTCTGTGTGTGGGTGTGTGTCTGTGTGTGGGTGTGTGTGTCTGTGTGTGGGTGTGTGTCTGTGTGTGGGTGTGTGTCTGTGTGTGGGTGTGTGTGTCTGTGTGTGTGTGTGTGGGTGTGTCCCAGTGTGAGACACAGAGAGGCAGAAAGAAAGACAGAATCACATCCAGACATATACAGTAGGAGATACACAGAGCTATAAATAGAACAGTGAGGAATGAATCAGCCAATCAGCAAAGAGCGTCAGTGTAACTTGACACCTGCTGTTTCTCACTCACGCAGCACCTCTCTCTCTGTCTCCCCTGGTCTAGGCTTTATAACATGGAGGCGCATGCTCCCGAACAACTGGCCATAACTCTGAAACCGTAGGGGCGATCGATGTCATTCTTGGACCGTTTTTATCAGAACGGACAGGGGAACATTAATATTCATCCTTTATTAGTGAAAATATAATAATAAAGACACAACACTGGGTGAAAAGTAAGGGAAAATGGCGAAAAAGGCAAAAATGCCTGAACATGCTCCCGAACAAAGTCTAATATCTCGGAATCCGTATATGGTATTTGAAAAATTTTTAAACTGTGGGCGACAGCTAGCCCTCGTCCCCAATCATGGATATTTTCATAGCTCTATGTCATTCACAGTATAAAATATGATTATGGAAAGAAATGGTGTCACTCATGGATTACAGGTCAAGGTCTCATTGAAAATACATGGGAGAAGGGCTACAGAATTCCTGTGCGTCTTGGCGATCGAGGGTGTTTTGACAGAAATCTATGAGACTTAGAACAATTTTGAAATTATTGTGTGAAAGCAGAGGCCCGGCCCTACAATCTGACCGAAAATGGTGGCTGTAGAGCGAAATTTGTGTCCGTGAGGGCCAGTTGAAACTCATTTTTCCTGTAAAAAATCCCCTCTTTCTACACTCTAGTAACTGCCATCTCCACTGTAAAGAGTGTGATTTTCTCTCAAACTTTGTCTCGCTTGGAGTCTAATTTTAGAGAAACCGTAGCAGTTATCAACAAACCGTTTTCACTTCTGAAGAGCCGGCGGATTTTCCTACAAACTGAAAGTCAAACTGTGTTTCTAGGTGAAAGTATGGCGATACAGCAGAGCCTCAAAAACAGTGAATTTTGAGGATTTCTTCCGCCCCTGACTCCATTCATTCCTATGGGATTTTTGGGCTCGGTTTTTCGTTAATTACGTCGCCATAGTAACTCGAAACGCCAATAAAAGTAATAGCACACCTCACGGGACCGAGCCGGTCGTTTTGATGTATATATTGTGGGGGTGCACGCAGCGGTTCGGGCCGCATTAATTTTGACGGAAGAAAAATAAAGAATAAATAAATAAAGAGACCAGTTTAGAGGTGCATAGTAATAGGTGCCTGCCATGCATTGCATGGGAGAGCAGTGCATTGCGAAGCAATGCACTGCTCTCCTATGCAATGCTTGGGCAGGCCCCAACTAGAAAATTTCGGAAGAAATTTAGACGGGGCCTGCCTCTTGGTGCGTGCTTCTGGGACCACAAAGTTTCTCTGGCCGTTTTTAAAAAATCATTATGTATGCAATAATGACCTTCAAAAATTACTAGTAACTCTGGAAGACGGAGGCTTTTATTTTGAAATTTTCAGTAAGGCTTATTTTAAATGGGCTACAACATTAGTGTGAAGCCCAGTCCTGAAATGATCTATTGTTTAAAATGCAAAGGCTTTTATTTTGTAGAGCATGTTTTGTCTTATTTTGAAAGTCCAGCATGGCTGTACTTTCAGGTCTGGGTTAGTTCTATTAGTTATACAGAACCTGTTTGCTATTTCAAAATCATTTTCTATGCTCTTTTCAGCTCTCAAAATCCATAGTAACTATGGGGGGTTGAGGCTTTTATTTTGAAAGTTTCAGTAACCCATATTTCAAAGGAGCAGCATAGTCCCATTTCCAACACTGGGTGAGCTCCAACATTAGTGTGAAGCCCAGTCCTGAAATGATCTATTGTTTAAAGTGTAAAGGCTTTTATTTTGTAGAGCATGTTTTGTCTTATTCTGAAAACCTAGTATGGGTGTCCTTTCAGGTCTGGGTTAGTTGCATTGGTTAAATAGAACCCGCTTGCTATTTAAAAATCCTTTTCTATGCTCTTGTGAGCTCACAAAATCCATAGTAAGTATGGGTGGTTGATGCTTTTATTTTGAAAGTTTCAGTAGGCTTTATTTTAAAAGGCCAACATGGTCCTATTTCCAATACTGGGGGAGCTCCAACAGTAGTGTGAAGCCCACTCCTGCAATCATCTATTGTTTAAAGGGTTTTATTTTATAGAGCAGATTTTGTCTTATTTTGAAAATCAAGCATGGTTGTCCTTTCAGGTCTGGGTTATTTCTAATAGTTATATAGAACATGCTTTTAATTGTAAAACCATTGTGTATGTTTTTATAAGCTTTAAATAATCATTAATAAGCATGGAGGGCTGATGAAAGAAATTGACCTTTAGGGTCAATCACTGTTGTCTGGGTGTTGGAACAGCAGTACATGCTGTTTAAGTTCCCCACACAACATGGCCGCCATGTAGTTGCCTCCTATGAAGATGGTGAAAGGGGGTCAGGTCAGGTTTAAGCCATAGAAATGACTGAAAATCAATGAAAGTCAATGCAAAGTGCTCAGAAAGATAGTAATCTATGCATGTGTGTATGTGTGTGGGTGTGTGTCTGTGTGTGGGTGTGTGTGTGTGTGTGTGTCTGTGTATGTGTGTGTGTCCCAGTGTGAGACACAGAGAGGCAGAAAGAAAGACAGAATCCCATCCAGACATATACAGTAGGAGATACACAGAGCTATAAATAGAACAGTGAGGAATGAATCAGCCAATCAGCAAAGAGCGTCAGTGTAACTTGACACCTGCTGTTTCTCACTCACGCAGCACCTCTCTCTCTGTCTCCCCTGGTCTAGGCTTTATAACATGGAGGCGCATGCTCCCGAACAACTGGCCATAACTCTGAAACCGTAGGGGCGATCGATGTCATTCTTGGACCGTTTTTATCAGAACGGACAGGGGAACATTAATATTCATCCTTTATTAGTGAAAATATAATAATAAAGACACAACACTGGGTGAAAAGTAAGGGAAAATGGAGAAAAAGGCAAAAATGCCTGAACATGCTCCCGAACAAAGTCTAATATCTCGGAATCCGTACATGGTATTTGAAAATTTTTAAACTGTGGGCGACAGCTGTCCCTCGTCCCCAATCATGGATATTTTCATAGCTCTATGTCATTCACAGTATAAAATATGATTATGGAAAGAAATGGTGTCACTCATGGATTACAGGTCAAGCTCTCATTGAAAATACATGGGAGAAGGCCTACAGAATCTACTGACTCTTGGCGATCGAGGGTGTTTTGACAGAAATCTATGAGACTTAGAACAATTTTGAAATTATTGTGTGAAAGCAGAGGCCCGGCCCTACAATCTGACCGAAAATTGTGGCTGTAGAGCGAAATTTGTGGCCGTGAGGGCCAGTTGAAACTCATTTTTCCTGAAAAAAATCCCCTCTTTTACACTCTAGTAACTGCCATCTCCACTGTTAAGAGTGTGATTTTCTCTCAAACTTTGTGTCGCTTGGAGTCTAATTTTAGAGAAACCGTAGCAGTTATCAACAAACCGTTTTCACTTCTGAAGAGCCGGCGGATTTTCCTACAAACTGAAAGTCAAACTGTGTTTCTAGGTGAAAGTATGGCGATACAGCAGAGCCTCAAAAACAGTGAATTTTGAGGATTTCTTCCGCCCCTGACTCCATTCATTCCTATGGGATTTTTGGGCTCGGTTTTTCGTTAATTACGTCGCCATAGTAACTCGAAACGCCAATAAAAGTAATAGCACACCTCACGGGACCGAGCCGGTCGTTTTGATGTATAATTGTGGGGGTGCACGCAGCGGTTCGGGCCGCATTAATTTTGACGGAAGAAAAATAAAGATATAATAAAGAGTCCAGTTTAGAGGTGAATAGTAATAGGTGCCTGCCATGCATTGCATGGGAGGCAGTGCATTGCTTCGCAATGCACTGCTCTCCTATGCAATGCTATGGCAGGCCCCAACTAGAAAATTTCGGAAGAAATTTAGACGGGGCCTGCCTCTTGGTGCGTTTTGCTCCGACCAGAGCCAAACTGTGGCCGAGTTAAGCTTATCTGGCATCAGGATTCATGGTAGAGCCTTGAAGAGCTTCAAAGAACTGTCAATGTTTGTGCCGGATCAATAACGATAATATCCATCCTTTTTTGACACCTGCTGTTTCTCACTCACGCAGCACCTCACTCTGTCTCCCCTCGCCTGGCTTTATAACATGGAGGCGCATGTTCCCGATCAAAGTCTAATATCTCGGAAACCGTACATGGTATTTGAAAACTTTTTGAAATGTGGTCAACAGCTGTCCCCCGTCTCCAATCATGGAAAGTTTCATAGCTCTATGTCATTCATAGTATAAAATAGGATGATGGAAAGAAATGGTGTCAGTCATGGATTACTGGTCAAACTGTGTTTCATTTTCCTATTCATTCCTATGGCATTTTTAGGCTTTGGTTCATGGGGAACTACTTCAACATGGTAAGTCACACTGAAACCAAAAGTAATAGCACACCTCTCCCGTCCAAGCCGCACGTTTTGATATATATATTGTGGGGGTACACTCTTCCGTTGGGGCCGCATTAATGTTGATAGGTGTTCATAAGGGCATAGTAAATAGAACACTAGAAAATTTCGGAAGAAATTTAGACGGGGCCTGCCTCTTGGTGCGTGCTTCTGGCACCAGAGCCAAGCTGTGGCCGAGTTAAGCTTATGCCTCCTTGCATTGCCATGGTAAGCCCTATAAATATATCCAGTTTAGATGTGGATTATAATACGTGACTCTTTGCAATATCACTGGGAGCAGTGAAGCAAGCCCATTCACTCCTATCCCTCTACTGCTATGGCAAGCCCCAACTAAGGAATGTTGAGGCTTATCTTTTGAAAGGATAAAGTAGACCAATTTCCAGCAGTAGTGTTAAGACCAATGCTGCAATTATCGCTGTATGAAATACAAATACTTTTATTTTTTTAAGTATGTCTAGGTGTTATTTTGAATGTCCTGCATGGTTGTCCTTTCAGGTCTGGGTTAGTTCGATTAGTTATATAGAACCTGCTTGCTATTTTAAAATCATTGTCTATGCTATTGTCAGTTTAAAAAATTAGTAGTAACTCTGGAAGACTGAGGCTTTTATTTTGAAATTTTCAGTAAGCCTTATTTTAAGAGGCCAACACTGGGTGAGCTCCAACATTAGTGTGAAGCCCATTCCTGAAATGATGTATTGTTTAAAATGCAACGGCTTTTATTTTGTAGAGCATGTTTTGTCTTATTTTGAAAGTCCCGCATGGTTGTCACTTCAGGTCTGGGTTAGTTCCATTAGTTATATAGATCCTGCTTGCTATTAAAGAAATCATTATGAATGCTATTATAAGCTTAAAAAATCATTATTAAGTATGGGAGGTGTGGGCTTTTATTTTGAAAGTTTCAGTAGGCTTTATTTTAAAAGGCCAACATGGTCCTATTTCCAATACTGGGGGAGCTCCAACAGTAGTGTGAAGCCCACTCCTGCAATCATCTATTGTTTAAAGGTTTTTATTTTATAGAGCAGATTTTGTCTTATTTTGAAAATCAAGCATGGTTGTCCTTTCAGGTCTGGGTTATTTCTATTAGTTATATAGAACATGCTTGCTATTCTAAAACCATTGTGTATGTTATTATAAGCTTTAAATAATCATTAGTAAGCATGGAGGGTTGATGAAAGAAATTGACCTTTAGGGTCAATCACTGTTGTGTGGGTGTTGGAACAGCAGTACATGCTGTTTAAGTTCCCCACACAACATGGCCGCCATGTAGTTGCCTCCTATGAAGATGGTCAAAGGGGGTCGGGTCAGGTTTAAGCCACAGAAATGAATGAAAATGAATGAAAGTCAATGCAAAGTCCTCAGAAAGATAGTAATCCATGCATGTGTGTGTGGGTGTGTGTCTGTGTGTGGGTGTGTGTGTGGGTGTGGGTGTGTGTCTGTGTGTGGGTGTGTGTGTGTGTGTGTGGGTGTGTGTGAGTGTGTGTGGGTGTGTGTCCCAGTGTGAGACACAGAGAGGCAGAAAGAAAGACAGAATCACATCCAGACATATACAGTAGGAGATACACAGAGCTATAAATAGAACAGTGAGGAATGAATCAGCCAATCAGCAAAGAGCGTCAGTGTAACTTGACACCTGCTGTTTCTCACTCACGCAGCACCTCTCTCTCTGTCTCCCCTGGTCTAGGCTTTATAACATGGAGGCGCATGCTCCCGAACAACTGGCCATAACTCTGAAACCGTAGGGGCGATCGATGTCATTCTTGGACCGTTTTTATCAGAACGGACAGGGGAACATTAATATTCATCCTTTATTAGTGAAAATATAATAATAACGACACAACACTGGGTGAAAAGTAAGGGAAAATGGAGAAAAAGGCAAAAATGCCTGAACATGCTCCCGAACAAAGTCTAATATCTCGGAATCCGTACATGGTATTTGAAAATTTTTTAAACTGTGGGCGACAGCTATCCCTCGTCCCCAATCATGGATATTTTTATAGCTCTATGTCATTCACAGTATAAAATATGATTTTTGAAAGAAATGGTGTCACTCATGGATTACAGGTGAAGCTCTCATTGAAAATACATGGGAGAAGGCCTACAGAAATCTACTGTCTGTTGGCGATCGAGGGGTGTTTGACAGAAATCTATGAGACTTAGAACAATTTTGAAATTATTGTGTGAAAGCAGAGGCCCGGCCCTACAATCTGCCCGAAATTTGTGGCTGTAGAGCAAAATTTGTGGCCGTGAGTGCCAGTTGAAAGTCATTTTTCCTGAAAAAAATCCCCTCTTTCTACACTCTAGTAACTGCCATCTCCACTGTAAAGAGGGTGATTTTCTCTCAAACTTTGTGTCGCTTGGAGTCTAATTTTAGAGAAACCGTAGCAGTTATCAACAAACCGTTTTCACTTCTGAAGAGCCGACGGATTTTCCTACAAACTGAAAGTCAAACTGTGTTTCTAGGTGAAAGTATGGCGATACAGTAGAGCCTCAAAAACAGTGAATTTTGAGGATTCCTTCCGCTCCTGACTCCATTCATTCCTATGGGATTTTTGGGCTCGGTTTTTCGCTAATTACGTCGCCATAGTAACTCGAAACGCCAATAAAAGTAATAGCACACCTCACGGGACCGAGCCGGTCGTTTTGATGTATATATTGTGGGGGTGCACGCAGCGGTTCGGGCCGCATTAATTTTGACGGAAGAAAAATAATAAATAAAGAGACCAGTTTAGAGGTGAATAGTAATAGGTGCCTGCCATGCATTGCATGGAGGCAGTGCATTGCTTCGCAATGCACTGCTCTCCTATGCAATGCTATGGCAGGCCCCAACTAGAAAATTTCGGAAGAAATTTAGACGGGGCCTGCCTCTTGGTGCGTTTTGCTCCGACCAGAGCTTGCTATTTTTTTTTTATTTCATTGTCTATGCTATTATCAGCTTAAAATATGACTAGTAACTCTGGAAGACTGAGGCTTTTATTTTGAAATTTTCAGTAAGCCTTATTTTAAAAGGCCAACACTGGGTGAGCTCCAACATAGTGTGAAGCCCAGTCCTGAAAAGATCTATTGTTTAAAATGCAAAGGCTTTTATTTTGTAGAGCATGTTTTGTCTTATTTTGAAAGTCCAGCATGGTTGTCCCTTCAGGTCTGGGTTAGTTCGATTAGTTATACAGAACCTGTTTGCTATTTCAAAATCATTTTCTATGCTCTTTTCAGCTCTCAAAATCCATAGTAACTATGGGGGGTTGAGGCTTTTATTTTGAAAGTTTCAGTAACCCATATTTCAAAGGAGCAGCATAGTCCCATTTCCAACACTGGGTGAACTCCAACAGTAGTGTAATGCCCAGTTCTGCAATGATCTATTGTTTAAAGTGTAAAGGCTTTTATTTTGTAGAGCATGTTTTGTCTTATTCTGAAAACCTAGTATGGGTGTCCTTTCAGGTCTGGGTTAGTTGCATTGGTTAAATAGAACCCGCTTGCTATTTAAAAATCCTTTTCTATGCTCTTGTGAGCTCACAAAATCCATAGTAACTATGGGGGGTTGAGGCTTTTATTTTGAAAGTTTCAGTAGGCTTTATTTTAAAAGGCCAACATGGTCCTATTTCCAATACTGGGGGAGCTCCAACAGTAGTGTGAAGCCCACTCCTGCAATCATCTATTGTTTAAAGGCTTTTATTTTATAGAGCAGATTTTGTCTTATTTTGAAAATCAAGCATGGTTGTCCTTTCAGGTCTGGGTTATTTCTATTAGTTATATAGAACATGCTTGCTATTCTAAAACCATTGTGTATGTTATTATAAGCTTTAAATAATCATTAGTAAGCATGGAGGGTGTATGAAAGAAATTGACCTTTAGGGTCAATCACTGTTGTCTGGGTGTTGGAACAGCAGTACATGCTGTTTAAGTTCCCCACACAACATGGCTGCCATGTAGTTGCCCCCTATGAAGCTGGTCAAAGGGTTAGGTGTCATGTCAGGTTTAAGCCATAGAAATGAATGAATATCAATGAAAGTCAATGCAAAGTCCTCAGAAAGATAGTAATCCATGCATGTGTGTGTGTGGGTGTGTGTCTGTGTGTGTGTGGGTGTGTGTGTGGGTGTGTGTGTGGGTGTGTGTCCCAGTGTGAGACACAGAGAGGCAGAAAGAAAGACAGAATCCCATCCAGACATATACAGTAGGAGATACACAGAGCTATAAATAGAACAGTGAGGAATGAATCAGCCAATCAGCAAAGAGCGTCAGTGTAACTTGACACCTGCTGTTTCTCACTCACGCAGCACCTCTCTCTCTGTCTCCCCTGGTCTAGGCTTTATAACATGGAGGCGCATGCTCCCGAACAACTGGCCATAACTCTGAAACCGTAGGGGCGATCGATGTCATTCTTGGACCGTTTTTATCAGAACGGACAGGGGATCGAGAATATTAACACATTTTTGTTGAAAATATAATAATAAAGACACAACACTGGGTGAAAAGTAAGGGAAAATGGAGAAAAAGGCAAAAATGCCTGAACATGCTCCCGAACAAAGTCTAATATCTCGGAATCCGTACATGGTATTTGAAAATTTTTTAAACTGTGGGCGACAGCTGTCCCTCGTCCCCAATCATGGATATTTTCATAGCTCTATGTCATTCACAGTATAAAATATGATTTTTGAAAGAAATGGTGTCACTCATGGGTTACAGGTCAAGCTCTCATTGAAAATACATGGGAGAAGGCCTACAGAAATCTACTGACTCTTGGCGATCGAGGGTGTTTTGACAGAAATCTATGAGACTTAGAACAATTTTGAAATTATTGTGTGAAAGCAGAGGCCCGGGCCTACAATCTGACCGAAAATTGTGGCTGTAGAGCGAAATTTGTGGCCGTGAGGGCCAGTTGAAACTCATTTTTCCTGAAAAAAATCCCCTCTTTTTACACTCTAGTAACTGCCATCTCCACTGTTAAGAGTGTGATTTTCTCGCAAACTTTGTGTCGCTTGGAGTCTAATTGTAGAGAAACCGTAGCAGTTATCAAGAAACCGTTTTCACTTCTGAAGAGCCGGCGGATTTTCCTACAAACTGAAAGTCAAACTGTTTTTTTAGGTGAAAGTATGGCGATACAGCAGAGCCTCAAAAACAGTGAATTTTGAGGATTTCTTCGCCCCTGACTCCATTCATTCCTATGGGGATTTTGGGGCTCGGTTTTTCGTTAATTACGTCGCCATAGTAACTCGAAACGCCAATAAAAGTAATAGCACACCTCACGGGACCGAGCCGGTCGTTTTGATGTATATATTGTGGGGGTGCACGCAGCGGTTCGGGCCGCATTAACGGAGACGGAAGAAAAATAAATAAATAAATAAATAAAGAGTCCAGTTTAGAGGTGCATAGTAATAGGTGCCTGCCATGCATTGCATGGAGGCAGTGCATTGCATTGCTTCGCAATGCAATGCACTGCTCTCCTATGCAATGCTATGGCAGGCCCCAACTAGAAAATTTCGGAAGAAATTTAGACGGGGCCTGCCTCTTGGTGCGTGCTTCTGGGACCACAAAGTTTCTCTGGCCGTTTTTAAAAAATCATTATGTATGCAATAATGACCTTCAAAAATTACTAGTAACTCTGGAAGACGGAGGCTTTTATTTTGAAATTTTCAGTAAGGCTTATTTTAAATGGGCTACAACATTAGTGTGAAGCCCAGTCCTGAAATGATCTATTGTTTAAAATGCAAAGGCTTTTATTTTGTAGAGCATGTTTTGTCTTATTTTGAAAGTCCAGCATGGCTGTACTTTCAGGTCTGGGTTAGTTCTATTAGTTATACAGAACCTGTTTGCTATTTCAAAATCATTTTCTATGCTCTTTTCAGCTCTCAAAATCCATAGTAACTATGGGGGGTTGAGGCTTTTATTTTGAAAGTTTCAGTAACCCATATTTCAAAGGAGCAGCATAGTCCCATTTCCAACACTGGGTGAACTCCAACAGTAGTGTAATGCCCAGTTCTGCAATGATCTATTGTTTAAAGTGTAAAGGCTTTTATTTTGTAGAGCATGTTTTGTCTTATTCTGAAAACCTAGTATGGGTGTCCTTTCAGGTCTGGGTTAGTTGCATTGGTTAAATAGAACCCGCTTGCTATTTAAAAATCCTTTTCTATGCTCTTGTGAGCTCACAAAATCCATAGTAACTATGGGTGGTTGATGCTTTTATTTTGAAAGTTTCAGTAGGCTTTATTTTAAAAGGCCAACATGGTCCTATTTCCAATACTGGGGGAGCTCCAACAGTAGTGTGAAGCCCACTCCTGCAATCATCTATTGTTTAAAGGGTTTTATTTTATAGAGCAGATTTTGTCTTATTTTGAAAATCAAGCATGGTTGTCCTTTCAGGTCTGGGTTATTTCTAATAGTTATATAGAACATGCTTTTAATTGTAAAACCATTGTGTATGTTTTTATAAGCTTTAAATAATCATTAATAAGCATGGAGGGCTGATGAAAGAAATTGACCTTTAGGGTCAATCACTGTTGTCTGGGTGTTGGAACAGCAGTACATGCTGTTTAAGTTCCCCACACAACATGGCCGCCATGTAGTTGCCTCCTATGAAGATGGTGAAAGGGGGTCAGGTCAGGTTTAAGCCATAGAAATGAATGAATATCAATGAAAGTCAATGCAAAGTGCTCAGAAAGATAGTAATCTATGCATGTGTGTATGTGTGTGGGTGTGTGTCTGTGTGTGGGTGTGTGTGTGTGTGTGTGTCTGTGTGTGGGTGTGTGTCCCAGTGTGAGACACAGAGAGGCAGAAAGAAAGACAGAATCCCATCCAGACATATACAGTAGGAGATACACAGAGCTATAAATAGAACAGTGAGGAATGAATCAGCCAATCAGCAAAGAGCGTCAGTGTAACTTGACACCTGCTGTTTCTCACTCACGCAGCACCTCTCTCTCTGTCTCCCCTGGTCTAGGCTTTATAACATGGAGGCGCATGCTCCCGAACAACTGGCCATAACTCTGAAACCGTAGGGGCGATCGATGTCATTCTTGGACCGTTTTTATCAGAACGGACAGGGGAACATTAATATTCATCCTTTATTAGTGAAAATATAATAATAAAGACACAACACTGGGTGAAAAGTAAGGGAAAATGGAGAAAAAGGCCAAAATGCCTGAACATGCTCCCGAACAAAGTCTAATATCTGGGAATCCGTACATGGTATTTGAAAATTTTTTAAACTGTGGGCGACAGCTGTCCCTCGTCCCCAATCATGGATATTTTCATAGCTCTATGTCATTCACAGTATAAAATATGATTATGGAAAGAAATGGTGTCACTCATGGATTACAGGTCAAGCTCTCATTGAAAATACATGGGAGAAGGCCTACAGAATCTACTGCGTCTTGGCGATCGAGGGTGTTTTGACAGAAATCTATGAGACTTAGAACAATTTTGAAATTATTGTGTGAAAGCAGAGGCCCGGCCCTACAATCTGACCGAAAATGGTGGCTGTAGAGCGAAATTTGTGGCTGTGAGGGCCAGTTGAAACTCATTTTTCCTGAAAAAAATCCCCTCTTTCTACACTCTAGTAACTGCCATCTCCACTGTTAAGAGTGTGATTTTCTCTCAAACTTTGTGTCGCTTGGAGTCTAATTTTAGAGAAACCGTAGCAGTTATCAACAAACCGTTTTCACTTCTGAAGAGCCGGCGGATTTTCCTACAAACTGAAAGTCAAACTGTGTTTCTAGGTGAAAGTATGGCGATACAGCAGAGCCTCAAAAACAGTGAATTTTGAGGATTTCTTCCGCCCCTGACTCCATTCATTCCTATGGGATTTTTGGGCTCGGTTTTTCGTTAATTACGTCGCCATAGTAACTCGAAACGCCAATAAAAGTAATAGCACACCTCACGGGACCGAGCCGGTCGTTTTGATGTATAAATTGTGGGGGTGCACGCAGCGGTTCGGGCCGCATTAATTTTGACGGAAGAAAAATAAAGATATAACTAGAAAATTTCGGAAGAAATTTAGACGGGGCCTGCCTCTTGGTGCGTTTTGCTCCGACCAGAGCTTGCTATTTTTTTTTTATTTCATTGTCTATGCTATTATCAGCTTAAAATATGACTAGTAACTCTGGAAGACTGAGGCTTTTATTTTGAAATTTTAAGTAGGCTTTATTTTAAAAGGCCAACACTGGGTGAGCTCCAACTTAGTGTGAAGCCCAGTCCTGAAAAGATCTATTGTTTAAAATGCAAAGGCTTTTATTTTGTAGACCATGTTTTGTCTTATTTTGAAAGTCCAGCATGGTTGTCCCTTCAGGTCTGGGTTAGTTGCATTGATTAAATAGAACCCGATTGCTATTTAAAAATCATTTTCTATGCTCTTGTGAGCTCACAAAATCCATAGTAACTATGGGGGGTTGAGGCTTTTATTTTGAAAGTTTCAGTAACCCATATTTCAAGTATAGTCCCATTTCCAACACCGGGTGAACTCCAACAGTAGTGTAATGCCCAGTTCTGCAATGATCCATTGTTTAAAGGCTTTTATTTTGTAGAGCATGTTTTGTCTTATTGTGAAAACCTAGTATGGGTGTCCTTTCAGGTCTGTTTCACTTCCATTAGTTACATAGAACCTGCTTGCTCTTCTAAAACCATTGTGTATGCCATTATCAGCTTTAAAAAATCATTAGTAAGTATGGAAGGTGTGTGCTTTTATTTTGGAAGTTTTGGTAAGCCTGTTTCAAAGGACCAGCATAGTCCCATTCCCATCACTGGGGGAGCTCCAACAGTAGTGTGAAGCCCACTCCTGCAATCATCTATTGTTTAAAGGCTTTTATTTTGTAGAGCAGGTTTAGTCTTCTTTTGAAAATCAAGCATGGTTGTCCTTTCAGGTCTGGGTTATTTCTATTAGTTATATAGAACATGCTTGCTATTGTAAAACCATTGTGTATGTTTTTATAAGCTTTAAATAATCATTAGTAAGTATGGAGGGTTGATGAAAGAAATTGACCTTTAGGGTCAATCACTATTGTCTGGGTGTTGGAACAGCAGTACATGCTGTTTAAGTTCCCCACACAACATGGCCGCCATGTACTTGCCCCTATGAAGCTGGTCAAAGGGTTAGGTGTCAGGTCAGGTTTAAGCCATAGAAATGAATGAATATCAATGAAAGTCAATGCAAAGTCCTCAGAAAGATAGTAATCCATGCATGTGTGTGTGGGTGTGTGTCTGTCTGTGGGTGTGTGTGTGTGTGTGTGTGTGTGTGGTGTGTGTGTGGGTGTGTGTCCCAGTGTGAGACACAGAGAGGCAGAAAGAAAGACAGAATCACATCCAGACATATACAGTAGGAGATACACAGAGCTATAAATAGAACAGTGAGGAATGAATCAGCCAATCAGCAAAGAGCGTCAGTGTAACTTGACACCTGCTGTTTCTCACTCACGCAGCACCTCTCTCTCTGTCTCCCCTGGTCTAGGCTTTATAACATGGAGGCGCATGCTCCCGAACAACTGGCCATAACTCTGAAACCGTAGGGGCGATCGATGTCATTCTTGGACCGTTTTTATCAGAACGGACAGGGGAACATTAATATTCATCCTTTATTAGTGAAAATATAATAATAAAGACACAACACTGGGTGAAAAGTAAGGGAAAATGGAGAAAAAGGCAAAAATGCCTGAACATGCTCCCGAACAAAGTCTAATATCTCGGAATCCGTACATGGTATTTGAATTTTTTTAAACTGTGGGCGACAGCTGTCCCTCGTTCCCAATCATGGATATTTTCATAGCTCTATGTCATTCACAGTATAAAATATGATTTTTGAAAGAAATGGTGTCACTCATGGATTACAGGTCAAGCTCTCATTGAAAATACATGGGAGAAGGCCTACAGAATTCCTGTGCGTCTTGGCGATCGAGGGTGTTTTGACAGAAATCTATGAGACTTAGAACAATTTTGAAATTATTGTGTGAAAGCAGAGGCCCGGGCCTACAATCTGACCGAAAATTGTGGCTGTAGAGCGAAATTTGTGGCCGTGAGTGCCAGTTGAAACTCATTTTTCCTGAAAAAAATCCCCTCTTTCTACACTCTAGTAACTGCCATCTCCACTGTTAAGAGTGTGATTTTCTCGCAAACTTTGTGTCGCTTGGAGTCTAATTTTAGAGAAACCGTAGCAGTTATCAACAAACCGTTTTCACTTCTGAAGAGCCGGCGGATTTTCCTACAAACTGAAAGTCAAACTGTGTTTCTAGGTGAAAGTATGGCGATACAGCAGAGCCTCAAAAACAGTGAATTTTGAGGATTTCTTCCGCCCCTGACTCCATTCATTCCTATGGGATTTTTCGGCTCGGTTTTTCGTTAATTACGTCGCCATAGTAACTCGAAACGCCAATAAAAGTAATAGCACACCTCACGGGACCGAGCCGGTCGTTTTGATGTATAATTGTGGGGGTGCACGCAGCGGTTCGGGCCGCATTAATTTTGACGGAAGAAAAATAAATAATAAATAAAGAGACCAGTTTAGAGGTGAATAGTAT
>NW_025917720.1:0-20077 GCF_021462225.1 Girardinichthys multiradiatus | reverse complement strand
TCTTGAGCGCTAACTTCTCTCTGTTTTGAATAGGCCTGCATGATCTTTTCATCTCGTCCCGTTGGTTGACATCGGACTTCTTTAGATCCTCGACAATGGATTTGAGGAACTGCGCCATTTCATGCTCTGGCTTGGCTATGTAGGACATCATGTACTCAATACAGCTGTACTCATCGATCACATACTGAATGTCCATGTTAGCATTCCAAGCACGCAGGAGATCCGGGTGTATCCATTCACCCAGCTGTCTTTGGGATCACGCTTCATCATCACTACCATTCCAGAAGTCAGAGCATCCACATAGTGGTTGTATTCTTCTTTGGTCATCTTACAAGCCTGGAGTAATTCTGGCAAATCCTTGAAAGAAGATTTTTGATCCATGAGCAAATCCCTTATTGATTTCAGCTTCCTCTTTGCTTCTCTTTGTTGGTTTGAGATGATTATTGGCTTCGATTTTCTGGACATCTTCTGGCCATCCTTTTGTCTGGATTGCTTAGTTTTTTCATCACAATCATTTTCAAAGTCGAATAAGAGAGGGGCTGTGATTCTGGTGCGGTCCATGGGTAGTTTGGGAAATCCAAATCTGCATTGCACATTTCCTTTCTTGCATGATTTGGAATGCTTTTTGCTGTGCATTTGAACCTCCGTTACAATTTTGTGGAGCTCAGGGTCTGTGGTTTCATCGGGCAACTGACAGGATATGTAACGGTCGATGAAATTGATGACTTGGTCACAACATGAGGGGTCCTCCATCTCAGGTGCATCCTTAATCCATATCACAGAATGTATATGCGGGGAACCCCTTGCTTGAAATTCCACACGATAAAGTAATCCTCAACTGGTCCGATGGGCTGCGCAGGGGACAAAATGAGATCTGTGAAGAGAGCATCCACCCTCTTGGAGAACATTCTCATCACAGTAACAGGGTTGCTCCTAAGAATGTCACACTTGGTGTTCCAGTCGAGCTCTGAAAAGTTGACCTGCTCTCGTGTTGAACTTTGATGGCCTCAATGACTTCCGGCCATCTCATTTCAGCAGCAGAGAAGGTACAAAAGAAGGTTGGCTTTCCCAGCTGCCTCACCATGGCGTGCAAATCGCGCAAACCTTTCTCCCAATAAGCTGGAGTTCCTCTTAGGGGTTGCATAAAACGAGTGGCCTCTTTATTTTGAATGAGTTTTTCTAACTCTTCTTTGTCTTGTAGCATCTTGCTGGAAATGTTTTGTCCTTCTTTGCTCCTGGCTTTGCCTTTTCTTGACTGAATTGACATGCTGTTGTTGGCCATATGAGTCTCGGTAACAAACTGAGCAAAGAAAAGATAACTCTGGTCTTTGGCAAATCGAGTGTCTACAGAGAAAAGCCTGACATTGAAATACATACTTGGTGACAGTATAACTCGTCTGGCTTCGTCTAACGTGTTTTGGCCAGTGGGGAACTGCACAGGAAAAGCCTTGGCTTCCAGCCTTGGAACAGTAAAGAAGCCAACGGGTTTGTTTCCTTGGGCGGGAGCGACACTAAAAATTCCATCTCCATAGGAGAGCACTTCCTGTGCTATGTCAGGTGGCTGCATGCACGTGTCCAAGATCAGACCCGGTCGAAGAGCCTGATGTTCTTCCCCTATGTGGTCAGGTTGGTCTGTGACTGCATCCTCTGCTTGGGTTTGTGATTCCTCAACAGGTTGGTCCTCCTGGAAATCCTCAAATGTTGCACTTTCATTTATATTTACATCCTTGTAATCCGGGTGGGTCTCTTTAAGCTTTCTGAGTGCAGCCAAAACATTTTCCATGTTTACTGTGTAAAAGTATTGGTATCCTTTGTATTTAATTTTCCTCTTCAGCTTAACCTGTAAAAGCTGTGCTTCTGTGCTGGGCCTGGGAAGACAGTTCACGATTGTTTCCATTTCCGAAGGTACACAAACAACAGCTCCATGAATTGCTCTCTGCTGTCCTTTGGGCAATGAAACAATCTTTGCAAAAGGCAGTATTTTTGCAATTAATTGCCTCTCAAGTACATTCAATAGGGAAAGCTCTGTGGGAATCGGTGCCAGGTCCAGATGATTGGCAGCAGCGATTGATGGCATCTTTCCTCTGGTTACGTAGCTGTCACATGTGTAGCAGATCCACTCCTGAGTCCTCTCTTTGGGTACAGAACACGGGGCGGAGCATGCAGAGTCACACATGTGAACATACGTACCTGTCAGGCATTCAGCCTCCACACGAATGTTCTTGGTATATTTGGCTCTGTTACAATGCTTGACTTGACTCGGGAAAAGAGCTCTGTGACAAACCGTGCAGACATGTGTGGGTCCAAGTTGAATTTTCTCTTGAAATTTCATAATTGCAGCTTTCATTTCGTTGCTGATCAGAGGCTGTGGAGTTCCTTGGAGAAAGCCTAAAGTCCTTCTGTATTTTCGCCTGATTCTCATTGCACACTGCAGCATTGTATTTTGAGGAAGTGTCTTCTTTGATAGCCTTAGTCTCTTGTTGACAGCACATTTTTTAATATGTTGCACCCGGAACTGTAACTTGCTGTACATTTTCTTCATATACATCCTCATAAGTCTTTTCTGTCTGGCTGTGAACTTGGGATCGTTGCTGTACCTTTCCTTTATATATTCCATTAGTCTCCTTCGGTAAGCAACATCACGCTTATATCTAGCAGTTAACTGGATCTTCCTCTCTGCATGTTGAAGAAGATATGCTTGTTTCATTGCCCGTAGTTTTTTTACCTTATATGTAGGCGATGTATCATATTTTTCTTTCTCAGATGTTCTTTGTTTCATTTTTTTAACTACATCCTGTCCCAGCTGTGCTTTGATCCTGTCTCTTACTTTTATTCTCCTGGCTTTTGGCAATTTGGACACATCTGGCATCGTTGGGACAGTTTCCTCTAATATGTGGCCAACTTCAACAAGCCAAGCTGGCATTTCCTCTTCATCCTCTTCATCAGAAGTGCTCTCTGATTTCTTAGGGCTTGCTTGTGTGGATCCAGGTGAAATATTAAGATTGCTCAAGGCCGGAGGAGGGGCATCACCAATGTCATCGCTGACAAACGATACTGGTACAAACTCATACGTGGCATGGGGGCCACGGTTCTGAAAGAGTTTGTACAGATGTTCAACCATGAGCATTAGGTTGCTAAAGGTCATGACCACTGCAGTTCCGTTAGGATGGGGCAGGCCTGCTGAGTTTCTGGAATGAGAATCAAAAACTCCAAACCTACCGTCTCTGTCCCGGAAAACTGCAATGCACTCTGGAGTCACCAAAAGAAAAGCATGGGTGACATTTTCAGACAGACACTCTAGTTGTGAGGCAAGAGGCAATCCCATTGGCCGTGACCTTTGAGGGCTATCATTCTGACACAAAACACGACCAACTCTGACACCCGTTGTGTGTACAGAGTAGATGTTCCCGTCTGTCAGTACTTGTTGGGGCATCTCTTCAACTGTCAAGTGATTATCAACAAATCTACCGTCCAACATGAGCTGCTGTTTAATGCCAACATAAAGTGCATCTCCTTGCTCAAGTACTCTGTCAAGTAAGACTGTGTCACACTGCAACCCCTCACTGTGGTACGCTAAAAATGTCAGAGCCATACAGGTACACTGGTGATTACGGGAAAATGTACCGTATCTATAGTCAGCCTGGCAATGTGTGGCCCTCAGAGTGTGGACAGGCGGACCGCTGGCACAGGGTTCCAACGAAGAAGCCTGAATCATAATCAGAAAATGGCATAAATTTAGCATTTTTACATACATTTTTTGGCTCATAAGTTAACAAATTTAAAATATACAACTGTATTAAACAAAAACTGTTAACAGGTCAAGTTTAGTTTCCAGGATGTAGATATTCAAAATATTTGACATTACAACAGTAGATTATTCACGAATGTTACCTGGCAGCTGTCATCCCTGACATGGTCCTCCAGAGGCGCGGGAGAGGACTTGGCGGGGGCATCAACCTCCAACGTGGGGGTGGCTCTCCTGGGCTGGCGACGGGCTGGCCTGGTCCTCTCAGTCGGAGCTCCCTCCACCTGAAATCAAGAGGAGCTTTAAAGTTGGTGGAAAGTACAGAAGATGCACACAACTCTATATGTTGAGGTCTTTGATTTAGGCTCTGTTGCAAATATATTTTAAATAATTTAAGACAACTTACATCCACTACTATTCAACTATTGAAACTACTTTAAAACACAGAAAACAGTTTGAAATACTTTCTGTACCAGAAACCAGGCAAGTGTCTCACAACACCGGCTTCAGTAGTTTTTGTTGATTTTGGTGCCGCCATTTAAAAGGTTAATAAAGTTTAGTTTCCAGTATTTACATAATTAAAATATTTGACATTCCAACAGTAGATGATTCATGAAAGTTACCTGGCAGCTGTCATCCCTGACATGGTCCTCCAGAGGCGCGGGAGAGGACTCGGCGGGGGCGTCAACCTCCAACGTGGGGGCGGCTCTCCTGGGCTGGCGACGGGCTGGCCTGGTCCTCTCAGTCGGAGCTCCCTCCACCTGAAATCAACAGGAGCTTTGAGTTTAGTGGAAAGTACAGAAGATGCACCAAACATCTTGAGGTATCTGTGATTTAGGCTCTGTCTACAACATGTTCTGTTGCAAATATAATTTAAAACAACTTACATCCACTACTATTCAACTTTAAAACACAGAAAACAGTTTGAAATCCTTTCTGTAATGATAGATCAAAGGTTAAAATAGTTTCAGACCTGCAGCTCCTCCGGTCTCGGCTTGGAGGGATCGGGTCGTGGACGACGTCTCACACTGGCTTTCTAAATAAAAGACAAAACAAATGCAATGAAATGACTGACAGACCATTTGTAGCACATCAAATTTAAAATGAGCATCCAAAAATACCTTCTTCCCCTTCAGAGCACGTGTTGGTAACGGAGCGTCACGGCCAGACGCAGGAACGATCCGGTCCATCTCCTCCAGCACCGTTGGGCTGAACCACACAGGATTCGGGGGAATGGTGGAGTCCAGCAGGTCTCCCTTTAAAATAGAAAATAAATAAATAAAAATGCTTAAAATGTTTTCATTCCTTCACTGAGGGAACACACAATGTTCAGATTTCAGGTGAAGCAAAACGTACCTGTTGGTCAACCATCCTCCCAGTGATGTGTGGAGAGCCATCACCCCTCTGGACCTGGCGCGACGTCTGTATCGATTAGAAGATTTACAATGCTTACACATTCCCTAAAACAATGCTTACGTTTTATTAAAAAATCAAGTATGCATTACTTACCCTCTGGCCACCACGGACAACAGTCCAAGCGAAAGGGTCCGAAGGACGCGGAGCTGGAACCTCGCCGACCACAACCAGCCTGGGGGGGGAACGTCTCACCACGGGGGAAGGAGGCGTCACAGGAGCAGGAGGTGGAGCTGGAGATGTCGGTGCACTTAACTCAAGTTGCGTGTAGGACGCATCCCACAGCAACTGAGCAAGGACCTCCATCCCAGGATGGTCGCTCAGGTGAACCTGCAACACACAAGTCACATAACACATTCAATCATGAACATTAAGCACTAGTAACATTTTGATAGCAACAAATCTAAAAAATTAAACTTACGCCATCCCTGCTCCACATGTCCAAGCAGCTCCGCGGGAAATGTTCAACTACCGAGAGGTAGCGAACATCTGAAGGAGAGGGGAAGACAACAATCATTCTTAATGCCACTCAGACTAACACTGTAGTGATTTAATGATAGAGAGACACCTAGCACTACTCTGTTTTTCACTAATTTTGTGTTAATTCCAACTTTAATTGGCAGTGAGCTGAGAACACATTAGGAACATTTACCAAATTCCACAAACTAAAATTTCAGTATAAAAATAAATGGTGTAACATCACTTACTTCTCCGAGCAGCCACACGGTGGTACTCCTGCCGGAGCAGCTGTTGGTGGTCTTCCTCCACGGTGAGACGTGGAGGAAAGTCCACAACAACCACCTGTATGATTGAATCAAAGTAAATAACACAAATTAACATACATTTATATATATATATATATATTTTTTTTTTAAACTAATTCAGTGAATATTAGACTTACGTTAGGGCAGAGGTTGCCGACGGCGAGCAGCAGCCCCTTGAAGTCCGCGCCCGACTGCTGCACGGTCCTTCTGGCTTCCAAGTTGTTGCCGGGTGCCAGAAGACAGACTACCTCGGGGGTCCGAGGCAGAACTGCTCCCAGCACCTCACGCCTCAACTCGTCCGCCGAGGCCCCGGGGGTTGCAAGAAACCCAAAGGAGAGGTTGCCCTCTGGCATGGAGACAAACTCATCAACGTAAGCACGCAGATGGGAGTCACCAACCAAAAGAACAAACTAAAAAAGAAATAAAAAAAAAAGATGAACGTGATATGATTAGGTTTTCACTGTACACTGATAATGAAGTATAAGGTGGGACAGAAACAACATACCCTCTTCTCCGGGACCGCGGCTGGCAGGACCAACTTGTGACTACGGTAAGTCACAGGGGAAAACGGCCACTTCACGACGCGATGGCGACGCCCCGTCCCACGGCCTATAGAGAGACAAACATACAGTTCAAAATAAAAATTCACTGAATTGAGAATTGAACATATTCTACAAAATAACTTAATGTACATACGTGACACAAGAGAGGTCAATGGCCTACGGGGCTCCTCCTGGCAAACCACCTGGCCCGGGGACTCCAGCAGTCGGGACATCTGAGAACAAATAAAAATTTAATGACTAAATAAAACCAAACAAATGATCCAAAACTTAGTTACTGAACAGTAAACTACAGCTTTACCTTCTTCTCCGGAGACTGGGTGGGGGTCCAAGCCTGCGCGGTGGGTGGGGATGTCCTGGGCTGCAAACACAGGGATAATTACAACCATGTTGAAAGCACAAAAGTACCAACAACTACTGTTATACTAGGAAAAAAATAAACTATTACGATTTATAACTCAAGATACCTTGGCGACGTCCGGCTGGCTGCTCTGCAGGTCCTCCTGGTCCAGGGTCCTCCATCTCTTCTTGGCGGCCTCAGAGCGTCGTCCCTTGCGTGGCATCCTGGTGGACAGAGAGAAAAACAGAAGAAAACTGGGGGAGAAAAAACCGGTTATCTAGATCAAAGCAACAGAGAAAATACAAACTGTAAAATGTATTGAAATATGTTCCAAATGAATGAAACAGTGTTTGTGGGAAGATAGTGAGTGAATGTGTGTGTGTGTGAGTGAAAGTGTGTGTGTTAGTGAATATTATGTGTAGGTTTGTAAATAAATGTCTGTTGTGTCTGAATATGTTTATCTAGTCAGTGTGTTGTTTTCTGATTGAGATGTAACAGTAGTGTAGATGATTTAAGGTGGGTGTAGTAAAGCACAGGTGAAGATCACAGCTGGCAGCACTGGAAAACTTCCAAATTGCAAAGTCTCGCACAAGTGAAAAGCTGTAATAAAAAGCAAAAAAAATATCCATTAAAAACAATCTTATTCAAAATATTCAGTTCCAAAATATATTTAAAACCAGGGTTAAAGCTCTAAATTGCTCATTAATGCTCTTAAAGTACCAATATCATGTTCAAACATCAACACATTTCATAACCCTGGTCATTAGTAGTATTTAAAAGAATGCAAAACAAAAACAAAGTTATGATTTTGTTGTGTAAACAAAAAATAAAGTTTAACCAAATTATTAAGATCTTTCACTGTAGGAGCTAATTAAAATAACCAAACACAGCTGTAACATGTTGAATTTGTTCTTAAATGTATATCAAGTCCATCTTAATTGATAAAATATGATAACTGAATAAAAGGCAAATGAAAAAATATGGAACAAATACTGAATGGCAAGTCAACATAGTATAATAAATGTCAACATATATGAAGAGTTGCAAACAATCAGGCAGCAAATTACAAGTAGTCATATGGTTGATTAAAAATATTCCTCATGATCTCTGTGATAAAATAGCAACAAACTTAATACTTCAGTGATACATTTCTGTCTTTATTGTTAAAATAATATCAGCATAAAACTATTTAGATCTGTCTCTTCTACTAATGTGCAGTTCCACACAGACAGAACCAGCATTACATTGATCCACGTTTTCACCATCAGAAACAAAGCTTCACTGCAGAGCAGACAGTAAACAACACATGTTTGTGCTGGTTTGTAACACATGGTGGCTCAACAAAGGAATTGCAGACACAATGAAAGCTCAAACAACGATATATTTTATATGTTGGACTAGCAGCAGTCCAGTTTGGGCAAAAACATGTAAACGGACATATGAGAGCAAAATAGCTTTATAAAGTAGATGGGTAAATCTCCCCAAAACATGTTGGAGCTTTTCAGGACATGCAGAGCTCCTTTGAGACACAGCACACTATCTGGGGAGTAAACAGGGAATGATTTAAGATCGTTTTTTTTTTAACCTCATTATACCTCAGCAATTCACTTTAAACCCCACCAAAAATATGAACTCCATAGAGAATATTAATAAAAGCCCTTGCCTTTATTCTATACCTTACTGTGTTTATGTAAATCAAATACAAAGCAAACAATTAGATGCTATCAAAAGCTAGCATTTATACAAGCCAAAACCGAACGTTTAGTGACAACAAAACCTATAAAAATTCACTAGCTTTATATAAACACGCATCAGGTTTAACAATCCTAACCATTTTAAATCATATTTCACCGTGATAAAGCAGCTAAACACGATATTTTACAGAGAAAGGACAAAGAACTGTTACCTAGACCAGAGCAGACTCACAATGATAAGAGTGAGATGCTATCCAGTTAGCATATATACAAGCCAAAAACGAACTTTTCATGACAACAAAACCTATAAAAAGTCACTAGCTTTATATAAACACGCATCAGGTTTAACAATCCTAACCATATTAAATCATATTTCACCGTGATAAAGCAGCTAAACACGATATTTTACAGAGAAAACACACAGACGTCTTACCTAGACCGGAGCAGACTCAGAAGGGGGAAGATTCCAGAAGCTTGACCGGGACATAGCGCAGCATCAGCCAATCAGAGAGCGACATCTGGGAAGATTCCAGAAGCTTGACCGGGACATAGCTGCAGCATCAGCCAATCAGAGAGCGACATCTGTCAGGGCTGTAAAGTTGTTGATGGATTTAACTTTTCCAAAAACGAATTTAAAAATTAAATAAACTGTAATAAAATCTTTATAGGAAATAAATAAACTTTAAGACATTATAAAAACGAAAAAAAAAAACGGTTTTTTTTAATAGATTGAGCCAGTGTGTTTACCCAGCTAGAGCTCATGATGTCACAGACATGAGTACAACATTACATGGTCTAAAATCACACCTAAATGCTTCTGGTATTTAATGGATCTCCTACAAAACTGATGCTCTGTACTTATTTTAAATGTAGATTTGTAGTTTGTAATTAACAGTGTGCTCCTCTTTTTAATCCATGCAGAAATATCAGCTCCAATTACTGATTGTTACTTTCATCCTCTTGAAGGATACCAGAATCATAAATATTATTTCTCAGTTAAACTTGCCTAGGCAAACTCCGGTCTCAGAACGCAGTCAATCAGCTGAGGTGCTGCAGTGATTTATTAGGGCTGGGGCTAGGGGGGGCTTTTTGTGCTAACAATGCATGGAGTTGTATTTGAGTGTGTGCTATATTATGAAAAAATAATTTGTATGTGAGTCAGCCTCATGTTTGATCATTAAGACACATAAAGACCTTTGAACAACCAACAGTTGTCTGTGTGTTGGTTCTATTGTGATAAAAGGATCCAAAAAGTTGTGAATGTGTCCATACAGACCCAAAATAAAATCCATTGTGCCTATTAGATTCATCTTTTGGAGACCAAAAGTCATGTGCATATGAATGTGTGTGAATGTGATGCAGCTAATTGTAAAGCTAACACAGAGTTCACCAAAACAAAACCATCCAACTGGATCTTTCTCTCTACTGGTTCTCATGGGCATTTAATTCAATTCAAATTCAGTTCCAATTCAAAAATACTGTATTGATCTGACTGACTGACTGACTGACTGACTGTATTGATCCCAAATTCTGCCTATTAGATTAATCTTTTGGAGACCAAAAGTCAGCTGCATATGAATGTGTGTGAATGTGATGCAGCTAACTGTAAAACTAACACAGAGCTGACCTAAACAAAACCATCGAACTGGATCTTTCTCTCTACTGGTTCTCCTGGCCATTTAATTCAAATTCAGTTCCAAATCAAAAATACTTTATTGATCCCAAATGGAAATAAAATGTTGCTGACACTCATATGAATGTAGATTTTTTTTAAAGTCTCTGTTGTGTGGATCAGAGGTCAATGGGTTCCTCTCCACTGCTCTGTCTCTGTGAGAGTCGATGTCATAGTGTGTCGTTGTGTCTGTGTGTTAGAGACAGGGCTTTTATCAAGACTAAAATTTTAAGTAGAAGCTGGTACACTGACAGTGACTGCATGCAATGATGTTCAGTGTAAAATAAAAAGGCTTTTCTTTTGTAGAGTATGTGTAGGCCTTATTTTGAAATTCCAGTTTGGTTACCAATAAATGTTGTTTTAATCTTATTAGTCAAATGGAACCTTCACCTCCTAATATACATTGTTTTTTAACTTAAAAGGTCTACAGTAGCTATGGAACATTGAGTGTTTTATTTATAGATTAATTTTAAAAGGCCACTGTCTTATGTTGAAAGTCCAGTGTAGTTGTCAGTTATGGCTGGCTTGAATGTGATCAGTCATGGCAGCTTCTGGCCTAAGGTCATGCTCAGAGCCACTCTTTGTCAGAGGAAACTTAAGTTCACTGGCAGCTGTGTTCTGTTGCTTTGGTAATGAATGAGACCCAACAGCTGTGTGATTGACTGTTTAGGCCTTCGAACTTCATGTCTGCCCCATTGATTCAGCAGGATTTACTCAAAACAGTAGTCTGAACAGATCCTTGGCAATCGAAATCAAAACAAGCTAACATAAAAATGTTTGAAAAATGAAATATTTGTGTTCTTCTTTTGTACAATCACTAGTTATTATTAAAGATTGAGGCTTTTCTTTTGAAAGTTTCAGTTAGCTTTATTTTAAAAGGCCAACACTGTCCTATTTTCAACACTGACTGAGCTCAAACATTAGTGTCAAGACCAGTCCTGCAATTTTCTATAGTTTAAAATTAAAGGCAATTATTTTGTAGAGCAGATTTTGTCTTATTTTGAAAATCAAGCATGGTTGTCCTTTCAGGTCTGGGTTATTTCTATTAGTTATATAGAACCTGCTTGCTATTCTAAAACCATTGTGTATGTTATTATAAGCTTTAAATAATCATTAATAAGCATGGAGGGTTGATGAAAGAAATTGACCTTTAGGGTCAATCACTGTTGTCTGGATGTTGGAACAGCAGTACATGCACAAAATGTCCGCCATGTAGTTGCCTCCTATGAAGCTGGTCAAAGGGGGTCAGGTCAGGTTGAATCCATAGAAATGACTGAAAATCAATGAAAGTCAATGCAAAGTCCTCAGAAAGATAGTAATCCATGCATGTGTGTGTGGGTGTGTGTCTGTGTGTGTGCTTGTCTGCGTGTGTGTGTGGGTGGGTGTTTGTGTGTGTCCCGCTGGGAAAGAGTTAGTGGTAGTGTCATGTTTAAGCCATAGAAATGAAGAGAATAAAGGGAATTCCTCACAAAGATAGTAATCAATGTATGTGTATGTGTGTGTGTGTGTCTGTGTGTGTCTGTGTGTGTGTGTGTGTGGGTGTCTGTGTGTGTGTGTGGGTGTTTGTCTGTGTGTGGGTGTGTTTGTGTGTGTGTGGGTGTGTGTGTGTGTGTGTGTGGGTGTGTGTCTGAGTGTGGGTGTGTGTGTGTCTGTGTCTGTGTGTGTCTGTGTGTGTGTGTGTGTCTGTGTGTGTGTGTGGGTGTGTGTCTGTGTGTGTGTGGGTGTGTGTCTGAGTGTGGGTGTGTGTGTGTCTGTGTCTGTGTGTGTCTGTGTGTGTGTGTGTGTTTGTGTGTGTGTGGGTGTGTGTGTGTGTGTGTGTGGGTGTGTGTCTGAGTGTGGGTGTGTGTGTGTCTGTGTCTGTGTGTGTCTGTGTGTGTGTGTGTGTCTGTGTGTGTGTGGGTATGTGTGTGTGTTTGTGGGTGTGTGTGAGTGTGTGTGGGTGGGTGTGTGTGTGGGTGTGTGTGTGTGTGTGTGTGTGTGTGTCTGTGTGTGGGTGGGTGTGTGTGTGTGTGTGTGTGTGAGTGTGTGTCCCAGTGTGAGACACAGAGAGGCAGAAAGAGAGACAGAATCACATCCAGACATATACAGTAGGAGATACACAGAGCTATAAATAGAACAGTGAGGAATGAATCAGCCAATCAGCAAAGAGCGTCAGTGTAACTTGACACCTGCTGTTTCTCACTCACGCAGCACCTCTCTCTCTGTCTCCCCTGGTCTAGGCTTTATAACATGGAGGCGCATGCTCCCGAACAACTGGCCATAACTCTGAAACCGTAGGGGCGATCGATGTCATTCTTGGACCGTTTTTATCAGAACGGACAGGGGAACATTAATATTCATCCTTTATTAGTGAAAATATAATAATAAAGACACAACACTGGGTGAAAAGTAAGGGAAAATGGAGAAAAAGGCCAAAATGCCTGAACATGCTCCCGAACAAAGTCTAATATCTGGGAATCCGTACATGGTATTTGAAAATTTTTTAAACTGTGGGCGACAGCTATCCCTCGTCCCCAATCATGGATATTTTCATAGCTCTATGTCATTCACAGTATAAAATATGATTATGGAAAGAAATGGTGTCACTCATGGATTACAGGTGAAGCTCTCATTGAAAATACATGGGAGAAGGCCTACAGAAATCTACTGACCCTTGGCGATCGAGGGGTGTTTGACAGAAATCTATGAGACTTAGAAAAATTTTGAAATTATTGTGTGAAAGCAGAGGCCCGGCCCTACAATCTGACCGAAAATTGTGGCTGTAGAGCGAAATTTGTGGCCGTGAGTGCCAGTTGAAACTCATTTTTCCTGAAAAAAATCCCCTCTTTTTACACTCTAGTAACTGCCATCTCCACTGTAAAGAGTGTGATTTTCTCTGAAACTTTGTGTCGCTTGGAGTCTAATTTTAGAGAAACCGTAGCAGTTATCAACAAACCGTTTTCACTTCTGAAGAGCCGACGGATTTTCCTACAAACTGAAAGTCAAACTGTTTTTCTAGGTGTAAGTATGGCGATACAGTAGAGCCTCAAAAACAGTGAATTTTGAGGATTCCTTCCGCTCCTGACTCCATTCATTCCTATGGGATTTTTGGGCTTGGTTTTTCGTTAATTACGTCGCCATAGTAACTCGAAACGGCAATAAAAGTAATAGCACACCTCACAGGACCAAGCCGGTCGTTTTGATGTATATATTGTGGGGGTGCACGCAGCGGTTCGGGCCGCATTAATTTTGACGGAAGAAAAATAATAAATAAAGAGACCAGTTTAGAGGTGAATAGTAATAGGTGCCTGCCATGCATTGCATGGAGGTAGTGCATTGCATTGCTTCGCAATGCAATGCACTGCTCTCCTATGCATTGCTATGGCAGGCCCCAATAAAGAGTCCAGTTTAGAGGTGAATAGTAATAGGTGCCTGCCATGCATTGCATGGGAGGCAGTGCATTGCGAAGCAATGCACTGCTCTCCTATGCAATGCTATGGCAGGCCCCAATCATAAAAATAAAAGAATTTAAAAATCTGCCCTGTTTATGTCATCATTGTACTTTTTCTCATTTCACTTAAGCAACAACTTCTTTCGATTTTCTGCTGTAAGGTCATTTTATGAAATACAATGTATGAGTACACTCAGGCTTTTGATGTGATTTATTTACAACATGTCATCATAATCGTCCCCTTCATTTTCGTGCATTTCTACCTAGTTCAGTGTTGCATATGCCACCATGAACAATACCAGAAATTCTGTAGGAATGGATGTGCATCATGTTCTTCCGTCAGTGGTCTGAGATGGGTCCCGTCTGATGTCCATCTCTTCTGGTTCGGTATCACCTCCTGTGGATCCTGCTATAGATAGAGAAAGAGTCCTGCTACCAGAATTAAGCTCAGGCTTATCAGTCCTGTCCACATGTTACAGAGAGCCATTTTATAATTGGGCGCAGATCAGCTGTTTTCTTCAACGGTTTGAGACGCTGGGCCATAGGGGTCCTCCAACTCCTTTGAACCTGGACTTCCTCTGCTACCCCGTCGGTTGGTTTGGCTCCTGTAACGGCAAAACTGGCTTACAGTGGCTTTTATGGATCCAGGAAGGCCTCTCTGCTATTTTCAGAGCTGTGGGCGTTGTCAGGAGTATTTGAAACGGCCCTTTCCACCGAGGAATGCTCCAATCCTTCCGGTGGAGTGTCTTAATCAGGACCAGGTCTCCAGGCCTCAGGTCATTCTGTGGGATAGGAGCAGAGATTATCGGCAGACCACTAGACATTTGTTCTTCTTTTGTCTGCAACATTTTATTCATCCACTCAGCTAATGAAGTTTCCTGTTGTGCTTTCTCTATTTCATTCATGTCAGAGGGCAGAGAAAACGGTCTGCCATGTACTATTTCTTTGAGAATACAAATTCACATCAGCAACTTGGTGTCATGTGATCTCAGACTCAGAATATAGTGGGTGGAGTTATACAATGATGTACAGTAGGTGGCAAATGGAGTAAGACCAGTTTGATTTGGAGTTATTCTCATCCATAATTTAACCAGGGATAGGCATTCGGGCCATGACCTCCCTGTTTCTTCCATTGTTTTCCTTAATCTTTAACTGAAACCCTAATGCTCTAGAACTTAGTTCTATTAATTTATTTACAAAATGAGTTCCATTATCTGACCTTATAATCTGTGGGATACCATATGTGGGGAAGAAATGTGTCACTAGGTTCATCTATTGCAACTAGGCAATATTTCTTCCCCCGTGTTTGCAACAAATTATACAGGATCTGCAAAAATTCTTTGCATAGTCAGAAAAATTTATAGTGTAGCATTAATGCTTTACCAGATGTGACATATTCCCCCCTTGACACGTGGGTCTTCCCAATGTGTCACTGTAGCCGCTGTGTTGTATAAATTTTTTGGGAGGATTGGTTTATCTTCTATCTGATAGATGTCATCTTTTCTCTGTGCTCCTCTCTTTAGCCAGGCCTTTATTTCTGTCTTGGGTGCTGACTGTTGGGCGTCTTTCAGCATGTCTGTGTCTATAAATAGCAGATCTGACATTTTCTCTTTAATAGGTTGAAATGAGTTAGTTCTGTCCCTGATGATGTTTTAAAACCTCTATTTTGCCAAATCTTAGCATGGTGATGTACTGATCCGAAAACATATTGGCTGTCTGTGTATATAGTAAGTATTTGTCCCTCATGTAATTCACATGCTCTTACTACAGCATATAATTCTGCTGTTTGGGCTGAGCATGTATTGGGTAGAGATTTAGCTTCTATTATTCTGTCGATGGTTGTTATTGCATAACCAACTCTATTCTTTCCATATTCATCTTTAGATGCTGAGCCATCTACAAACACAACACATGAATCTGGTATAAGGGTTTGAGAAATGTCTTGTCTGGGTTTCGTGTCTTCTTCAACTTTTGCTTTATAAGAATGTGGTTTTCCATCTTCTGCAGTAGGTATTAGAGTACTTGGATTTAAAGAGCACATCTTTTTAGAGTTATGTTTGGCTGTGATAATAATAGCGATGTCAGTGTGATATGTCTTGCATGTAGCGTCAGGTGCTTCTCTTAATATTCCTGACTTCAACATATCTTGTATTACTGGCTTAGTACCTTCTTCAGCTTCTGGCTTTAAGGGGTATTGATGGACTAATGGCCTTTTTTCAGATATTAGTTTAACCTTGTATGGTGGGAACCCCTTTATAAGTCCTACATCAGTTGATGATTGGGACCACAGTTCAGGTGGGACAGCAGCTAGGACAGGATGCATGTTGCTCTCTTTGCTCTCAGCTAATCCCTGTATTTGTCCCTCTGCCTCATCTAAATGTGTCCTTGAATGGACTTTGACTGTCCACGCCAGAATGAGCTTCCAGATTCCTGTATTAGGATCTACCTTTGACAGTGTCAGTGCTGTTCCTGCAGAGGTTTAAAGCCTCTGTTTTTCCAAATTCTTATTATTCTTTTTTATCATATTTTATAAAGTAAGTCCTTATTACATTTAAAAATGAGATCACTATTTTTGGTAGTTGCTATTATTTTAAATAATGCTTGGTTTAGTTCTTATTAAAAATAAAAATAAAAACTCACTCACTGATGAACACAAAAAATGAAGGGCATATTATATTTTATAATCTTAGTTTATCTTACCCAGTTTTATAGATACAACATACAGTTTCAGTCAGCTTTGTATTTAGTTCAAGTAACTAAAGTTTGTTTCAATTAACTCAAGTTTTCTCTATTTCAGTCCAGTCCAGTAATTCTGTTAAGGTTCATTTCATCTTATGTTAAGTTTGAGTCTAATTCAATCATTTTGAACCTGACTGGAAAAAGTCTAAACGTCTGTTAAAATCTTTTTGTTTTACCATAGAGAACTGACCTAATATTATTATGGTAATGGTGAGGACTCTAATTTTTACATAACATTGAAACAGACATTTATTTCACAAAAACAGAAAGTCAAACACAGACATTTGGCCACATGAAAGTTTAAATACCCTGTTTGTAAAACAATTATGAAAAATTGAAGACGGATCTATGAACTTTCCTATGGTTATCAGTATTTTCAATACAGGTAGAACCTTTGCCATCTTTATATGATTTTTCGAAAAAGATTCTGGAAACCTTATTAAGTTATAAATTTGGCAAAGATCATCAGAACATCAGACCTTTATCAGCGCTTTTAAGGTCCCTCAAAGATGCATTACAATGAAATCAGTCATTCCCATTCACACACATTCACACACTACTTACTTATTTCTCTGTCAGAGTAATTTTTATTTGCAAAAATTTGAACATAATTTGACTTCTATTATTCTTAAAATGCACATTGTTTCCTCATAACCCCTTTTGTTTCCACTAGGTCTGTTTTGAACGCTTCAATTCTTTTTTTTTTTTATTCACCAAGAATCAATAAGGTGGTCTTAGTGGGGTCCACATTAAAGGTGTTATCTGTTGGGTGTCATGTTATCATTGTCAGGTCAGTGAGGTTCATAAGTCAGTCAGAACCTTGGTCATTTAGTCTGTGCACATAATGTTTCATAGATCCAGCCTATGATTAGTCAGCAAAACTTCCACCTATAGGAGAAAAATTAATTGTTAATGAATGAGCTGCATTTCCTAGGAACACTGTCTTCCTCCTGGATGAGCATCACCTGTTGAAAAACTTTCATCATTGTTTGTTTCACATATTCAATCAGATCTTTATATTATACCAGTAGGTGAAGTTGTTAGTATCTCATGTAGACTGACATATACTGTTGCATTTGGAGAGGATTTCAGATTAAATAAACATAGTTAGAGCTTCAATTCAGGTTCATTTTGTGTCTGCAGACTTTAGCCAATTTCTCTTTTTTTTTTTTTACATAAAGAGCAAGATTCAAAACATTTTCAAAAGGCAGATTGTGGCAGAATGTAGACAAAACTGCTTATTGATTGACAAAATAACATTCAAGCACACAATCACCATATTAAAAGGCTCTACTTCTAGAGAATCACTAAACTTCTGGGGTCCGGTTTTGGCCCGCGGACCTTGAGTTTGACACATGCAGGGTAGAGTTAAAATTTTTTTTAGACCTTTCAGCAGAGACAGACTTCTACTGTTTGCAGAAGTTTTATCTTTGTTTTCAGGCAGCTGCATCTCTTTGTCAAGGTCGTTTCACAGAGCTGAAATTGAACTTCTCTCAAAGAGGAAAAATCAAGAATGTACACAATTTGAGCCAAATATGGAATTATTTCCCTGTAAAATGAATATTTTGCATTTTATCATGATATTGTTGGTAGTATAACACCATAGAATGATTTTTAAAGCACCTGTTTCTCACTAATGCTTGCCTACAAAATCTTTTACTCTCAGATTACTTCTTTAACAACATTCTGTTCTCCCTTCTCTAGTCATTGTTCACTGGGTTGTCCAGTTGGACAGTTCCCATGTTGTCCACATTGTCACCTCCTATTTTAACTTCCTTTACCACGTCCTCTAAAACCATCTCTTAGTCTTTATAATTTGGGGCTACCTTGGTATTCTAACCTGGGATGGGTGGCAGTCCGCCCCCCTTTATTTGTTTTCAGTTAAGCTGAAAGTTTTTTCCTGTGCTTTTCTTAAGGCCTCAGTATTATGGCTATGTCAGTTAAAAGCTGCTCTTATTGTTGTTTTTTTAATTCATCTTTTTGTTTTAATCTGTTTATCAACTGTGTGCACTCAGGGACTGAAAAGTCCCCTTTGAAATTATAATCTGGCAAGGTTTTTTATTGTCTCTTGAATCTTTTGAATGCATAATCTCCAGTTTAAGATCCCCGTGTAGTTTTAGGATTTCAGTGATAATTAAGTTACCTGAAAATCCGTATTTTTATGCCATCGTGTACATATTTCTGTTAAATCAGAGATTTTTCTCTGTTCTTTCCCCATTGTTCTTTGTTATTTTTCTCTTTTTAGTTTTCATTATTTCTAATTTTAGATCCCCTTGTAATTTTAAGACATCCTTTGTATCTAATTTGCCCAAAAACCCATGTTTTTGATTTTTTTTATCTATGACAGATCATACCTGCTCCTTTTACATAGTTCTCCATAAACTTTACCTCCCCTTCTAAGTCAATTAGTTTACTTTGTTTCTTCCCCATTATGTTTTATGTTAGTTTAATTGTAGTATAAATGTCCCAGATAAAAGGTCACTGGCATGAGACTTTAAGGAGAGGACATTAACACGCCCTTCTACTGCGACTGATTCGCAGCGGTGTTAATTTTCTGGAATGAAATCCGACCTTAATCTCCAAAGTCACCAGTACGTAGTTTTAATCTGGGCAAAAGAAAACACAGGACTAGCAGAATCCTGCTATGATTCTATTAAAATGCTTAGTCCTCCATACACACACAACACAGTCACACAGTTAGTTTCAGGTACCTTGTAATTTTTCTAAGTTAACTTGGTGTTATTTTATGAGCTCAATTTACTCCGTTCTTTTTACTTTTATAGCGCTTATTCTATTCCCTCGCAGGGGAATAACCCTTAGTCGTTTTATTTGGCCCCCTTCTTGGCGGGGCCCTACCTTAATTTGTCACTATTCCTTTCACGGTGGAATAAAACCATACCAATGCAGCGTCCTTACCGGCGACGCACTACCAACGACTGTTAAGTACTTTTCTTCTTTTATTTATATAGCGCTTACTCTATTCCCTCGCAGGGGAATAATCCTCAGTCATTTTCTTTAATCCCCTTCACGGCGGGATTGTACCAAATTTGTCACTATTCCTTTCACGGTGGAATAAAACCATCCGAATGCAGCGTCCTTACCGGCGACGCACTACCAACGACTGTTAAGTACTTTTCCTATGAACTGTATTTTAAAACTGTCTCACCTCGGAGTTGACTTCTTGGTGACTCTCTGGACCCTGTGAGAGTCACCCCGCGCCGAGGAAGGCGATAACCCACTGGCCAGGTGTGAATTCACACACACCGGAACTTTCAGCCACTCCGGCTAATGGAGGCTGTGCAGCGGTGCTTCGCTCGACATCAGGCTTCCCCCACGGATCCCAGAGTCACTGTTAAAGCAAAGAGAAATAAGGTTATTGAATTAATCCGGCTTCGAAGGACCAATAAATGTTAGGTATTATTTAGTCAACTCAGAGGTAAGAACGATACAGTCATAGTTACTTGCAGCAAGGGTAGCTCACTTTGCAGTGAAACTACAAAGTTTTTGACACCCTATCTCTTTATTTATATGCACAGTTCAACAGACAGTTCAGACAGGGTGTGTGTGTGTGAGACGGAAAGGAGGCGGGTTCTCACAAAGATAACAATGATCTCACACACACAGGGAGGAAGGCATAGTGCAGGTGCCTTGCAACACAAAGTTTTTACATGAGTGATAACAAGTTTTTGCACCCATCCAACACTCGAGAGAAGGCAGGTG
>NW_025917719.1:14229-39224 GCF_021462225.1 Girardinichthys multiradiatus | reverse complement strand
ATTTTAGAAACATTATTCTAAACATGGATTATTGTTTCATGCAACATATAATCAAACATTCATTCCAACAAACAAAGACAAAACATCAAAGACAAACAAATGGCCAAATTTGAAGCTTCAAGAATTCAAATACATTTTTTAACAATCTCTTTTCAGAATATGTTTTCTCAGCCATATCTTTTAATGCTGTAATTGATCAATTTTGTTATGACAATCTTCAGGATCCTTTTTAAGATGAATGCACAAACTATTTAGAAGCACAGCAACAGTTTTCTCTTAAATGAATCCAAATGTACTGATGCTGAAACCTTTTGCCAATTCTTTGTACTGTAACTCTGTAATAATAACTACAATCCTGAGAGTTATTGTTATAATTATCTTTTTGTTTTGCTCAATTTGATCGCAGCTGCATTCAAGAATTTCTCTGCTCAGGTTAAATGCAAAGAAGTATTTTAAGCCGGCGTTGACATTTTTATGGTATACCCAAACAAAACAAAAACTGCAGTGTTTGACTTAATCAGAAATTAAAATAATAAGCTTGACTCCAAACTGGACTTTTTTCCACATAGTGTTTTAAAAGGAAGACACACATAATTTTCCTTAATTTGGCTATTTAAATTTTGAGAGTTGGGGAGAAAATTATTACTATAAGCCCTCTTTAATAATCCAAATGCGGATAAATGTTCCAATATTTTATGATTTAGTAATCTGAAATTACTCTGTGTACCTTTGTACTCCTATTTATTCTTTTAATCTTTAAACCTTAAGAAATCAAACAAGGAGACTGGAGTTTGAGCCGACCATCCTCTTTAGTATTGAGAGAGCCTTTATTTCTTTTTATTTTCCTAAAATGAACAATGATGTTAACTTTCTGCAGATTGAAGAGAAGAGTGGCTAAATATTCTGTAATGGAAAATTCTTTTAAAGTGCTCTGATATTCCCTTCACCTCTCTCCTCTGACCTCTGTGTTTTATTAGTGTTCTGTTATTTAGAGCAGATGGACTCTAAATTCAAATGCTGGAGAGTTTTATGGTTAACACTTCCTGAAGTGTATATTTCAAGGGAAGGTAGATGGGTGCCCTCATAAATAACTTTGTTAACTCTGACCCGGGGAGGGTCTAGGGGCCATATTTCTAAAACTCTTTGCAGTTGAGATAACACTGTCATGTTCTGGTATAAATACTGTGTGTAAATGTTGATCGGGGCTCTGTTTCACTGACTAACCTCAGTGTCAGGGTCTTCAAACGCTGAATGCCTTTGAATAAAACTTATTAAGACAAAGTCCGGATTTTCTCTTGTTATGAGTCAACTTCTACCCACTTTGATAAGAAAATTCCACAACAATTTTAGCGTCACGAACAGGATCTAACGTCCCAGAGGAGACCGCAGGAGGGGACACGGACGCCTGGCCAGCCTGGAGACGTTGTCCTCAGTCCACTTCCATTTTACGGAGGGGAGTCCTCATGTCCGCCTGCGGCTTCTGGCTGATTAGATCCGAACAATTTGTCTTCAAATATATCTGGGTGAGAAGTTGCTCTGTATGATATAATGTATATTATTATTTTTATTACACATTAACCATCATCTCCTAACTAATTAATTAGGTTCCAGAGTTGCGAGAGGGAGGACATCAGCTGAGGGCCCGGTTACCCTGCAAAAGGAATTGCAGGGAGGTTCTTATTGGTAACAATAAGATAAAGCAAAACACAGGGTTTTGCGGGTGGTTTTTAGCAATTTTCTACACCTCATAAAGGAGAAAAGCCAGTGGGCAGACGTGCCGCTGAACAGGTAAAAAAAAATGGTTCCGGAACCTTGAGGCATCAGGGGTGTCTCCTTCTTCATACTCTGATTTATAAAATAATGAAAGGAAAAAGTGGGGATGCTTGTGTTAAATGTGCTTTAATTTGGAAGATAAGTTTGGTTTTTCACAGCGTGGAAGTTTGAGTGTGAATAAGTTAAATAGTTTAAAAAGTTTCAAGTAAAACAGTTGATGGAAAAATAAATAAAAAAAACATAAGAAAAATATTAAAAAGCACAGAGTGCATCAATTAAGGGGTTAAAGAGTTAAAACTTTCCTGAAGGAAGTTTTGTTTGTCTTAAATATTGCGATCAGTCGGAAAAGAAGGTAAAATTGAAAAGGGACATTAGAAATGCGAAAAGAAAGTTGTTTTAGAAAGGAGTATAGTTCATGTTGTGGAAGGAAGTGACAGGCAGGTGGACAACTGACTGACTGACTGATAATATATATTTGTACAAAATCTGAACCTATACTAAACTTTTCTTTTGCCTCTCTCACACACAAATACACACATATATGGGATTTAAGTTCAACATCTGCGTTTTTGAGTCTGGACCTTAGAAACCTACCCTTCTCCATGGCTACTCCACCAGAGACGCTTCTCCAGCAAGGCCTGAAAGAGAGAGATCTGCCTTCCTGCACGTTGAAAATCGCAGTGTGACTTTCTACAAGAAAAAAAAAAAAAAAAAAACTCAGAAGAAGTCTGGACCCACTGAGATGGACAACGATCCATGCTGTTTGCAAGAGCCAGAAGAGTGATACACTGGATTTATATTGAAAGCACATCTTATGCGGGCAGAAGAGAAACCGGAGCAAAGTTTCTTCTTTCTCCCTCCTGGAGAAGTTAAAGTGGACAAAGAATGATTGAATGTCTCACCAACAGACCGGGGAAGGGCCTGGTTGTTTTTTGGACTGATAGAGGACTGTGTGCCATGACAGTCTGACTCTGGAGCGATTTAGAAACTGATGGAGGTAACGTACAAACACACACACATTTGCATAAATCCTTTCCTATTTTCTGCAATGAAGAACGTTTATTAACCGCTGCTCATGTTACGCTTGCTTGACGTTGACAGATATAGCGGGTTAAAATATTATTTTAGGGTTAGAAAAGTATCTTTAAAAGGGTGATAACTTAACTCATTTGATACTTTCCAGTTAATTCTTTCAAAGAAACAAGTTCTCTTTCGTCGTGGAATATTCAGGGTCAATTATTATAGTTATTAAAAGTTATGAAAATGCAGAGGAAGTTACAACATCTCCAAAACTCAGCAGTAACCAAGTGTTTATGTTATTCTCAGGACAGATCTCATGAAGGAGCATTTTTAAAACCCAGCGCATGCGTAAAACCTGATGGGTTTCTCCTTCAGGTATAATTTTCTGTTGTCAGAGTTTGTATCCCATAAATCTAATGGGTAGAGACCTCATTAAAACAGTCTTAGTTCTACTGCAGATGGTATTCATACAGTTTCTGACACAGTACTTACAGTTTGGTGCAGTTTTTGTCCGCAAGTGCTAACTGACGCTTGTGGAAAGTACAAATTCATTGTTTTTCACAGCAGCTGCTGGGATGAGGTTATATTAGGGTTTTTCTTACCTCTTCTGATTCATGCAGCGTGTTTATTTACACTGTACCTTATATCAAATCCTGACAAAAACTATGAAAGGTTTGGTTCTGCAGGTTCTTTTTTCTCCCTTTGGAGAAGGAAAGGACACCTGATCAGTTCTGTGTTGCATAGAAATATTAAAACACTTGTTGTTTTCTAAGATATCACCAGCTAAAAACTTTTAAAACTTTTGAGAGTAATTGGTTTTGTTAAACACATTTTCCTTGGTAAAACAAACCTTTAAAATGAGTATGAAAAAATTGGGTTATTTAGAAAGAATCTGTTTGGACAGTGGTACCACACAAAAATTAAACTAATCTCATGTTTCCTAAAAGACTCTGCATGAAAAGGCCTTCAGAACCGTGGAGTTATTTTCCACCACAGTATCAAGTTTTTAAGGATGCTTTTTCTTTATTTTAAAACCGATCTGGTTTTTGTTTGTTTTGTTTTTGGCTTTTTAACATAATGTTTGTCTGAAGCTTCTTATGAACTGGGTTCGAAGCAAATATGATCTGAGGTAAATTAGGAGCTGTGAACTAATAATTTTAAATCTGATTATGGTCCAAGCAGAAATAATATATTTAGCCAATCCTTCAATCTCTGCAGAAAGTTAACACCATTGTTCAATGCAGTAGTACTCAACTTGTGGTTCCTGGACTCCTGAAGCCCGTAAGCCATAGATTTTGGGTCCATGAAATTATAATACTTAATTAAAGGTAGACCGATTGCCTATTAGAATAGATCTAAGTCAATGATGAGTTCCAGTCATTTTGGTGACTTTGAAATGCAATAATACTCAAAAATTATACTCTGGGGACACAGATTGGGGTTGAAGAGTTTAGTTTTGGAACCAAGGTTAGGATTTTTATAACAGAATCAAGACAAGTAAAATCCTTCATTTTAGGAAAATAAAAGAAATAAAGGCCCTCTTAACAGTAAGAGGATGGTCGGCTCAAACTCAAGTCTCCTTGTTTGATTTCTTAAGGTTTAAAGATTAAAAGAATACATAGGAGTACAAAGATACACAAGGTAATTTCAGATTATTAAGAGATAAAATATTGAAACATTTATCAGCATTTGGATTATTAAAGAGGGGTCCTAGTAATAAGTTTTCCCCAACTCTCAAAATTTAAATAGCCAAATTAAAGAAAATGATGTTTGTTCTTTTTTAAACACTATGTGGGAAAAAGTCCAGTTTGGAGACAAGCTTCTTATCTTAATTTCTGATTAAGTCAAACACTGCAGTTTTGTTTAGTTTGGGTATACCATAAAAATATCAATGCCGACTTTTCTAATTTCCCCTCGGGGATCAATAAAGTATCTTTGAATTTGAATTGAATTAAATAAAAAATACTTCTTTGCATTTAACTTGAAATTCTGCAATGCAGCTGCGATCAAATTGAGCCAAACAAAAAGAGAACTATAACAATAACTCTCAGGATTGTAGTTATTATTACAGAGTTACAGTACAAAGAATTAGCAAAAGGTTTCAGCATCAGTAAATTTGGATTCATATAAGAGAAAACTTTTGCTGTGCTTCTAAATAGTTTGAGATCTTTTTGGACTATGTGCACTCATTTTTAAAAAGGATCCTGACGATTGTCATAACAAAATTGATCAATTATAGCATTAAAAGATATGGCTGAGAAAACATATTCTGAAAAGAGATTGTTAAAAATGTCTTTGAATTATTGAAGCTTCAAATTTGGCCATTTGTCTGTCTTTGATGTTTTGTCTTTGTTTTGTTGGAATTAATGTTTGTTTATATGTTGCATGAAACAATAATCCATGTTTAGAATAATGTTTCTAAATCCCAGATTGATTAAACTTTGAATTTTCAGGAGAGTTAAGAAGCAGCTTGTTTCTGAGGTAGGTGCATGTTAACAGTTTTGCAGTTTAAGTTACACTAATGTGGGATGGGATGAAGAAACTGTGGGTCCGCCCATAGGCTGTCAATCAAAGGTTAGTTCTGCCTGACTCCGCCCACCTACTAGGTTGGTTCATGCCTTTGTTGTCATGGTAACGCTCAGCACCTCCCTTCCTGAGTTTTAACATTGTTTAAGAGACAATAGAATCAAAATGCTTGTAGTGATTGTTGCCTTAAAAACATGTTTTTTTGTATAATGATTAAGGATGTAGCATGACATTTAGATTTATGTGTTTTATTACTAAAAGGTTAATGAAATAGTTTAAACTAGTTTGAAGAATTAGTTTTGCATGCAGAATCATTGGTGATTTATTAGATTGAAAGTTTCCCTGGTGCCATTAAGCTAGCTGACAGTTCAAGATATACAAAAGTAAGGAATATATGTTTGATAAAGAATCAGAGTCATGCTTTTATACTTGGTGGGAATTATTTATTTGATTCAATTTGTAGGGTTTATTCATCCAAATTACATTGGATGTCCATTAATCTAATACTCATCTTTGTACAAGACAAATTAGGATGATGTGTGACTAATTTCTAAGTGAGACATTGATGACGTGAATAACTAAAGTTTGTGTTTAGTTGTTGATGGAACTGAATTGCAGTTAAAAACATCTGGATTTTCTTTATGTTGCTTTTCTTAAATTCATAGTGACACATAGTTATGTCAGAATTCATTTCTTTGGTTCTATGTAATGTGATCTTGGTTACTAAAACATTTTTGTACAAACTTTTTGCTGGATTGTCGCATGGGTTGGACCCTGCACCAGAAGAGGGGAATGTCAGAATAAAGTAACATGGGGTTCCAAAAGTTTTAGCACTCATGGGAAAAAGGGTAGCTCAGACCTCCAGTGAGGACTTAGTGACAATGCGAGAGAGACGTTGTACTTTGTTATATAAATGGTGCATAGCTCCCTAAGACCACATTATGAAAACCTCTCTGAAATTATGGTGTTGATTCTTTTGTGAAATTTTACATCTCCACAGATTAGACCATTTTTGAAATTATTTTTGGGTTTTCTGAAACTATGAAATGTTGACCTGTAATCAGACCTTCCTCAAACATCATGTCACATTTTTGATATTCAGAATATTTAGCTGATGGTCACTGCTAGTATATCAGGTGAAGTCAGAAGATCAATTCTTTTGATTTTGTTGGATGTTTTGATGAAGTTCATGTAGTTAAGCACTTAGGTTTGAGAATGGGACTTTGAATTGAAAATTAGCCAAGTGTTGTGAAGGCTCTACCTATTGTTCTCACTTATATAAGATTGAGACAAAGGACACAGGCAAATCTCAGTCCTTTTGAAGTGCTGTGTGGCAGGTCTCCTAATTTGGACATGGGGATATTGCCAAGATAATTTTCTTCCACATCTTTGTGTGAAGATAGGATGTTGTTTTACTGTCAAAACCTGTCCACTGTGTTTTCTCAAGTTTCACAGACGGTGAAGGCTGCATTACCAGAAACAGCCACTTCCACCCTCCAGTCCGTTATTCCTGGCGACTGGATTCTGGTCAGAGAATCTAGGAGAAAACACAGGAAGTCCAGGCGCTGGAATGGCCCATATCAGATCCTACTAGACACCCAGGAAAGCTGCAGGAAAGCTGCAGGAAAGCTCCAGGTCCTCCAGCTTCATCTGGCTTCCAGGACACGAGTCATCTTCTAACTGGATCATCCACAGCTGAAAGGTGTGAGGACAGCGGACCACCACAAGACAAAGAACTGTAAGCTGATCACTGGCGAGTGATTGAACAGGTGGCTGAAGAACACTGTTCTTACAAGGGCACAATAATCCCTTGGGCAGTGCAACGTTATTTCAGAATCTACATAAGGCCATCGCATTGCCTGAAAGTTAGAAATCATAAGGTAATTTGCCTCACTGCACACACACACCACAGTGAGAGATTCTTTCCTCCCACTTTGACAGCAAGACTGACTCTGAGGAGGAAATCTCGGATGCTTTTATCTAACTTTTATGTTTATTGCTTGATATTTATCATTATGGTATTATTACAAATTTGAATGTGTTCATTTCCACCGTTGTTTAGTTGGACTATGGAAGCCTAACTTCCAGCAGGTTAGAGTTCCTGTTTCTAAATATATTTCTAGAGGAGCTTCCTACGACCGCCCACCTGTACCAGACTGGTAATAGGGCAGCTTGAAGCCACTCAGGAGAGTCAGCAGGATTCTTTGTTTTTTAAGTTGTGTTTATAATTTGTTTTCTTTAAAAAAAGAAACTGTTTGCTTTCAGTACCAGAAGAAAGGACATTCCACTTCAAGGTCACGATGCAGTTAAATAGAAGATAGTCTGTTCTGATGCTAATGATTGGTATTGCAAATATTTTTTATAACTCTTGTGTTCATTTTGGGAAAGGTACAGCAAAGACAATGTGTGGTTAATCTGACTAATAATATTCATCAGCGGATTCGAAGAGAGATTCATCACTTTTCTGACTACTATGAACATGCTGATAATGTCTGGTGGCAACTGATGCATCAAACCGTGAGGAAGATAAGAAATGATTGTTGTTATGTTTGTTGTTTGATTTCACGTGCTATTAATGATCAACCATTTTTGGTACCAGTTCCTATTGATACTACTTATGCTCTAGCTACTTTCTTTCCAGATAACAGGTTGGTGGAGGTCATTTTTCCTTGGGTGATGGTTTTGTAGAATTTTCTTTTAGTTATGTGATTATCTTGTAATCAGAAGAAAGGAGTGTAATGGAAAATTCTTTTAAAGTGCTCTGATATTCCCTTCACCTCTCTCCTCTGACCTCTGTGTTTTATTAGTGTTCTGTTATTTAGAGCAGATGGACTCTAAATTCAAATGCTGGAGAGTTTTATGGTTAACACTTCCTGAAGTGTATATTTCAAGGGAAGGTAGATGGGTGCCCTCATAAATAACTTTGTTAACTCTGACCCGGGGAGGGTCTAGGGGCCATATTTCTAAAACTCTTTGCAGTTGAGATAACACTGTCATGTTCTGGTATAAATACTGTGTATAAATGTTGATCGGGGCTCTGTTTCACTGACTAACCTCAGTGTCAGGGTCTTCAAACGCTGAATGCCTTTGAATAAAACTTATTAAGACAAAGTCCGGATTTTCTCTTGTTATGAGTCAACTTCTACCCACTTTGATAAGAAAATTCCACAACAATTTCCAGACCTATTAGTGTATTATTTCTGCTTGGACCATAATCAGATTTAAAATTATTAGTTCACAGCTCCTAATTTACCTCAGATCATATTTGCTCCTAACCCAGTTCATATGAAGCTTCAGACATCATTATGCTAAAAAGCCAAAAACAAAACAAAAATACAGATTTGTTTTAAAATAAAGAAAAAACATGCTTAAAAGACTTGGTACTGTGGTGGAAAATAACTCTGCGGTTCTGAGGGCCTTTTCTATGCAGAGTCTTTTAGGAAACATGAGATTAGTTTAATTTTTGTGTGGTACCACTGTCCAATCAGAATCTTTCTTACCTTCAAAAATAACCCAATTTTTCCATTAAAGGTTTGTTTTCCCAAGGAAAATGTGTTTAACAAAACCAATTACTCTCAAAAGTTTTAAAAGTTTTTCAAATCCGTATTTATTTGTATTTTTTTGCCATCGTTTACATATTTCTTCGGCCCCCTTCACATAATTTTCCATAAACTTCACATCTCCTTTTAAATTATAGCTTTTGCTCAGTCCCTTCCATGTTATTTAAAATCCTGTGAAATAAATGTTCAATGAACTCTTCACAATATGCGCACAAAATCTGCTTATCATTGTATTGTCTTTGTTAACAATACAGTGCACTTATTCATCCGCAATGGTAAAGCTGCTCTCCGCTGGCTGTACCCACACAAACACACACATACAGTGTTTTCCCACAGTCACTACCGTTTAATATCAGCAAAAACACTTAATATTCACATTTATTCTATAATCCGCCACACCGACACACATTCCAGCTCGTCCTTCCTCAATTCAACACCACTCTCTATTGCAGACACTCACACACGTGAAATGCACAAATATGTAGAAACAATCCACTACAAGCCACTTCACCCAATATACAACAAATGCTATTATTTTCCCACAAATAATCAAAAATCCAACCGCATTTTTTAAGTCAGAATGTGTGTTCAAAGATTTAAATTCGACTGCACTCCCATTCAGTTGTGTAATTCCTCCGTGTGACCACTAGATGGGCCTCTAACCCTTCATAAAATTTTTGAATGAATCAGTCACCTGTTTAAAAAATTCAGATGAAGTTCTCTCAGGACTTTAACCTGTGTCAATCCTTTGTGTTTTGCCAAAAACACGGGACTTAAACCCAGCTTTATATTATTGATTCGTCAATCAATAATTTGGGACGCCACACCCAGCAATATTACCTTTTTTCAGCTTGAAATGAGGACTCTAACCTTCAAAAGCTTAATTCTTATCTGATTCCATTTGAACACGTCCAGTTAACGCACACTCTTTTACAGTTTTGCAGAGTAAAATGACCTTGAGAATGAACTGACACCTGGTTAATTTAGCCTATACATAAATTCAATCGGCAGACTAATAAAATAGGCTCTACCTGACCTTTTAGAAGATGTAAATGGGCGCCCGGTGTCAGAAGATCTCGTCTGTCACTCTCTGTTGTCCACATCGGGGGTCACCAAATTGTTGAAGAACCTCTTTAAAGAGGCCTTCTGCATGTTCGTTTATTCACCGTAAGCTGAAAGAATTCACAACATATTTTAAATAAATCACACGGAGACAGCTGTATGTAATTAAAATACCTGGACCAGGGGAAGCTCTCATGTGACACACACACCGAGACGACTTCGGAGCTTCTCACTGGGCTCATTGCTTTTATTAAAACACACATGAAAATGGGCAGCGCCCTGTTTACAGTTTTTTCTCACATATAGTCACGTACAAACTTTTTCTGCCTACCATATTAGGACATGTTCCTGTCTCCCAGCACCTGCACTCGTATCTACTGATATAAGAAGGGAGTAAGTCAGTCTCTACTTTTTCACACACTCCTTCAGCTCTCAGTATTTTCTGCTTCATCACACTCAAGGCCAAGTTTGTGCAATAACAATTCTGCAGGCCACAATGTCTTATACTCACACAGATTATACATTTTATTTCCCACACTGGTTATGAACATAATAATAATAATGCACACACATAATATATCTCCACAATGGCTATGTTAGTTAAAGGCTGCTCTTGCTGTTTTCTCTGTTCTTCAATTTTCAATCTAGTCTGACACCATGCTTCAATTCAATTCAATTCACTTAAGTTTATTTATATAGCGCCAATTCACAACACATGTTGTCTCAAGGCTCTTCACAACAGTCAGGTTCATACATTCCAATTAATCCTAACCATTGAACTGTGCAGTCAGAGTTAGTTTTTTATTCAAATTGGATAAAAAGTTTTTCTATCTATGGAAACCCAGCAGATTGCATCCAGTCAGTGACTTGCAGCATTCCCTCCTCCTGGATGAGCATGTAGAGACAGTGGACAGTCACTGGCGTTGACTTTGCAGCAATCCCTCATACTGAGCATGCATGTAGCGACAGCGGAGAGGAAAAACTCCCTTTTAACAGGAAGAAACCTCTAGCAGAACCAGAACCAGGGTGAGCGGCTATCTGCCACGACCGACTGGGGGTTTGAGAGAACAGAGCAGAGACACAAAGAGAACAAAGAAGCACTGATCCAGAAGTACTTTCTATGGGAAGGAAAAGTAAATGTTAATGGATGTAGTTCCTTTAGTCGTTTCATCTAGAAAGAAAGAACAGATAAACTCTGAGCAAGTTTTCAAGGTTAGATTCTGAAAAAGAGCATATAGAGTTAGTCACAGTTAAGCTCAGTCAATCACCATGTCTAGGAGAGAGAAAGGGTTAAACACTAAAAGACAGGGCTATGTGGATCATCGGTAGAGGTTGAGCATTAAGTTGTTGCCAGCAGAAACTCGGACATTTCCCCTCTCCAGAAAGGTGTCACAGGTAGACACAGAGCCAGGCCAGGTGTAGCTTCTAGGAAGAGAAAAGAGAGAACAAAGTTAAAAGCTGAAATAACAGCAAATAATGCAAAATTGGAGAGTAGTGTGAGAATGTAGCGAAGAGGGTGAAAGTGGTCGTTATGTCCTCCAGCAGCCTAAGCCTATAGCAGCATAACTACACAGATAGTTAAAGTTCAGATTATTTAGTTAAACGACGCTTGAGTAGACTAGGTTTGTTTCGTGAGTTTTTAACAGAAAGTGGGGGAGACACCCACTGAGTTAAAAAACTATTTTCTTCGCCTGTTGTTTTTGAATCGCAGTGCTGCTATATGACAGAGTGAGAGAAAATGATTTACCCATAAAATCTCCATGAATTTCCAAAGCATTCCCACAACCTGAATGTATTTGCACCAGCTGTTAAAAGTCCAATTGTTGGTTTTTTTTTGTGTGTGTGTGTGTGTGGTTTTAGCTGGATTTATGATTCCCTGTTTGCCGTTTTCCAGCAGTGCCCGCAAGGACGCTGGTGGATAAGGGCTATTACTCACTCAGTTTCTCACGGGGCCGCCCCCGTGACTTGCTTTTTGTTCAAAAGAATATCCCGGTCCAATTGAAAGTGCTCTAATCGGCTTCCAAGACACCAGAACACATTCACTCCACCGGAGGATGGATTCAGCGTGCAGTCCTTGTTATTGCCGCTAGGTTTCCAGACTACACACTTCCTCAATCCACTGATTTCTTTCACACAGTACAAGTTATGTAAAAACATTAATCATCATTCACAATACTACTGTTCACCGAGGCGAGCCTGTAAAAACAGGTGGAGACTATTTTTTGCTACGCCGGAGTTCCAACCGATCCTCCAAAGCCAATTTTCTATCTTATTCAACCACTGTGAGAAATTTCCTGATTACTCTCAATCAATATCAATACTACTGTTCACCGAGGCGAGCCTGTAAAAACAGGTGGGGACTGTAGAAATATAAATGTCTTATTATTAGTAGTGTGGAAATATAAATGCCTTATTAGTAGCTAAGATATATTTGGGACTTTGCTGGTTATAGATTGATTTTTATTAGGAGTTTTTAGTTATGCTTTTGATAGTTAGAAAAAAAAAACCTTAACAGTAGCCTCTAGTATTTAACACAATGAGTGTTTATTATTCAAGGTTAAAGTTTGCAGGTGTTTTCTGTCTGTATCGTGAGAAGCCGGCAGTGTATTGGGGAGGCATGATACTCCTCTCTGTGCTAACCAGGGGTGAAAGTGAGCCGGTACGGTCCGGTACTGCGTACCACTAAAAGATTCTGCGCCGTGTGATGGAAATTCTTGCAGTAGGCATTCCACAGTGTATGACCTTTGGGTTACCTCACTCCTGTGAACATCTGTGTTATTGGAGAAAGCTGTAAAAGCCATTATCAGAAGTTTAATGGTTAAGGCCATTTGTTACGGTGATGCTTCGGGGAGAGTAGATGGTTGTTCCTAGGTAGCCTTGTCACCTATTGTTGGATGGGTGCAAAAACTTGTTATCACTCATGTAAAAACTTTGGGTTGGAAGGCACCTGCACTATGCCTTCCTCCCTGTGTGTGTGAGATCATTGTTATCTCTGTGTGAACCAGCCTCCTTTCCGTCTCACACACATACACCCTGTCTGAACTGTCTGTTGAACTGTGCATATAAATAAAGAGATAGGGTGTCAAAACTTTGTAGTTTCACTGCAAAGTGGGCTACCCTTGTCACAAGTAACTCTGACTGTATCGTTCTTACCTCTGAGTTGACTAAATAATACCTAACATTTATTGGTCCTTCGAAGCCGGATTAATTCAATAACCTTATTTCTCTTTGCTTTAACAGTGACTCTGGGATCCGTGGGGGAAGCCTGACGTCGAGTGAAGCACCGCTGCACAGCCTCCTTTAGCCGGAGTGGCTGAAAGTCCCGGTGTGTGTGAATTCACACCTGGCCAGTGGGTTATCGCCTTCCTTGGCGCGGGGTGACTCTCACAGGATCCAGAGAGTCACCAAGAAGTCAACTCCGAGGTGAGACAGTTTTAAAATACAGTTCATAGGAAAAGTACTTAACAGTTGTTTGGTAGTGCGTCGCCGGTAAGGACGCTGCATTCGGATGGTTTTATTCCACCGTGAAAGGAATAGTGACAAATTTGGTACAATCCCGCCGTGAAGGGGATTAAAGAAAACGACTGAGGATTATTCCCCTGCGAGGGAATAGAGTAAGCGCTATATAAATAAAAGAAGAAAAGTACTTAAAAGTCATTGGTAGTGCGTCGCCGGTAAGGACGCTGCATTGGGATGGTTTTATTCCACCGTGAAAGGAATAGTGACAAATTAAGGTAGGGCCCCGCCAAGAAGGGGGCCAAATAAAACGACTAAGGGTTATTCCCCTGCGTGGGAATAGAATAAGCGCTATAAAAGTAAAAAGAACGGAGTAAATTGAGCTCATAAAATAACACCAAGTTAACTTAGAAAAATTACAAGGTACCTGAAACTAACTGTGTGACTGTGTTGTGTGTGTATGGAGGACTAAGCATTTTAATAGAATCATAGCAGGATTCTGCTAGTCCTGTGTTTTCTTTTGCCCAGATTAAAACTACGTACTGGTGACTTTGGAGATTCAGGTCGGATTTCATTCCAGAAAATTAACACCGCTGCGAATTAGTCGCAGTAGAAGGCCGTGTTAATGTCCTCTCCTTAAAGTCTCATGCTAGTGACCTTTTATCTGGGACATTTATACTACAATTAAACTAACATAAAACATAATGGGGAAACAACAAAGTAAACAGAAAAATACTTTGGAGGGAGATGTAAAATTTATGGAGAATTATGTGGAAGGAGCAGGCATGATCTGCCATAGGTGGAATAAAAAACATGGGTTTTTGGGCAAATTAGAAACAAAGGCTGTCTTAAAATTACAAGGGGATCTAAAATTAGAAATAATGAAAACTAAAAAGAGACAAAAGACAGGACAAAGGAAGGTTGAATATAAACTGTCAGAAAAATGGTTGGAACAGAGCAAGCTGAGAGACATACAGAGGCAGGATAAGAGGGAGAAGCGAAAAGAAAAGTTAACAGCCGCAGTTATGGTGCGGCAAGAGGAGGAGACTACAGCTGTTTTCAGACAGCAAAGGCGGCAGCCTCCAGGAGCGCAGCCGCCTGCTACACAGGCAGTGATACAGCGTGAGGAGGAGGAAGAAGGCGCAGCAGCAGCACCTCCTCAAACCCCCGACCAAAAGCCAGATAAATCAAGCAACCCTTTTAAAACAGAAGAACAGAGCTCCTGGTCTCCTAATTTCTGGGGGAGCACAGGCGTACAAACTAGGAGTAAAAAAAAAAACCACTACTGACCCCGGCTTATACCCAAATGAAGCCTTAAAGGCTCATGAACAGAAATTTCATCCATCTGAAAAAAATAATAGAGGAAGACACATTTCCTCTTGTAGAAGTGGCCAATCCAAACATAGGTAACGCTGATAATCCACAGCCACCAACCATTCTAGTATATAGGCCATGGACGCAGGAAGACAGAACTGCCGCTTTAAAAGGTATCCCAAACATACAGGAAGGTGTACCGGAGTTTTTAGCAGCTATCACAGAACTCAGAGGAAGTTTCCATCTTAATGGCAGAGAAATGCACCAGTGTCATTCTCAGCTCTTTGGCCATCGCTGGTGTAGAGTAGCCGGAGATTTCACTGGAAATAATGCCCAGGGAAATTCAATGGCGCACAATTCAGCGGATTTAAGAGATGCCTTACGCATCCTTTATGACCGAATCAGAACAGAATACACACAGACAGCAGATTACGGCAAAATCTCACAATGTAAACAGAAAGATGAGGAAGACCCACAAGATTTTTTGGATAGAATGAGACGTGTTTTCAGAGCAAACTCTGCTATACCATACAATGAGGTAGAATGCGGGGCATATCAACAGCAGCTGAAGAGAGCGTTTTTGCAAGGATTAAAACCTGAGCTCAGACGATACATAGATAAACATTGGGTACACCAGAATACAGGCACTGTCACCCAGGCGTTGGAATATGCAGACCATGCACACAAAACGCAACAACACAGGAAAACAGACACATTCACAATGCAAGATGGTTTAATAACATTGCAACAAGTGTCAGCACACTCATCAAGGGGGAGGGGAAGATTTAGAGGCGGGGGGAGCAGAGGAGGAGGAGAATTCAGAAACACACAAAGCATTGTGTGTCAGAGTTGTGGCAAAACAGGGCATTACGCCAGAGGATGCAAAGTAAACTTACAAAGCTCCAGAGCAAGAGATGAGAACTGTTGGCTTTGCAACAAGCAAGGACATTTTGCAAGAGATTGTCAGGAGAAACCGGTATACAACCTCAACTCCAACCAAAATTGACAATTACCGCCTCAGCCCTCTGCAGGGGAAGAAGATAACTCTGATATTGAGGAAGTTGACATACAAGCAGCCTTAGAACTGATAGCGTTAAGCAAATCACAAGATTTACCCTACAAGAACATAATAATAAATGAAAAAGTGTACAACTGGTTGTGTGACACGGGGGCATGTAGGACAGTATTAACTGAACCCCCACCTGGAGTAAAATATTCTAACACTGCAGTACATGTTAGATCTGCAGCCGGTACATCAGAGGTCCATTATCTAAGCACACCGGTGATCATAAAAGAGCCTGAAACAGGATCCACATGCCAGGCTCCCGTTCTAATTAGTCAGAAATGTCCAGTAAATCTGCTAGGGAGAGACATTATGCAGAAGTTACACATAAACATCGTGTCTACAGAAACAGGCATGAAAGCTATTGTTGAGGAGGGAGCCCTAGTTGTACACGGGTCCTCACAACCACACTATTACTGGTCTCTAGATCTAGGACCATCCCCAACAGCTAGAGAGCTGCTAAGAAAAACAAGAGAAAAACAAATGTTTCAACAAACTCAGTACATGCCAGACACTGAACTCCATGTGACTATGAGATACAAAAACACTCCAGGGCCAGATTATCAATATGACACTGTTTTTCATAGAGAGAATAATCAAACCATTACCATACAGCATCTGTATGTTGACCCCAAAACAGGGACATCCTCTGCCTCAGTCCTACTGTCGGAAAAACAACTACAACTGTTTAAAGACCACACCCCTCATCTATCACTGACTAAACCTGTAGAGGGTCAATGGAAGAATTCAGAACATTTTCTACAAAGAGCTGAGAGAGGGAGATATGAGGCATCAACAGACTCTGACTGGAAAATAGATCATAATACAGGGATCTGGAGACTCACTCTAGGGTGGGTGATCAGAGTACATCCAAAAACGCATATGGATGAAGCTGACTGAAAGCTACAGTGTCTGGCTGAAGAAAAACAAAATCTAAAACACTCTGCCTTGAAAGCTGTCCCACCTGAACTGTGGTCCCAATCATCAACTGATGTAGGATTAATAAAGGGGTTCCCACCATACAAGGTTAAACTAATATCTGAAAAAAGGCCATTAGTCCGTCAATACCCCTTAAAGCCAGAAGCCGAGGAAGGTATTAAGCCAGTAATACAGGACATGTTAAAATCAGGAATATTAAGAGAAGCCCCTGAAGCTACGTGTAACACACCTATTTTTCCAGTGCAGAAAGCCAGCACAGGAAAGTGGAGAATGGTTCAAGATCTCCGACAAATAAATGATATTGTACAGCATGCAGCTCCAGATGTTTCAAATCCACACACATTGCTGCATTCACTGACCCCAGATAAAAAGTATTTCTCAGTAATAGATCTTAGTAATACTTTCTTCACAGTACCACTGCATGAAGAATCACAGCATTTGTTTGGTTTTCAGTTTAAAGGAAAGAAATACACCTATACTAGGCTTCCACAAGGTTTCAGTGAAAGCCCACATGTATATACACAAGCATTAAGGTGCTCAATGAGCACCTGCATAATACCAGAACACAGTCAAGTTCTGCTATATGTGGATGACATTTTAGTAGCATCAGACACAGAAAAACACTGTGAAGAGGCCACAATTACTGTGTTAAAGCACCTACACCAAACAGGCCACAAGGCGTCAAGAGATAAGCTGCAGTTTTGTAAAAATGAAGTGGTTTATTTAGGGCACACACTGTCACAGAATGGACGCTCCCTGCTGAATAGCAGAAAAACAGCCATACAGGAAGCCCCAAAACCAATAACAAAGCAGCAAATGATGTCCTTTTTAGGACTTTGTAATTTCTGCAGAGAGTGGCTGCCCGACTATGCAGCCATAGTGCAACCATTACAATCTATGATTTATGGAACAAACATGACATTAAGGGACAAAATTATTTGGACAGAAGAGGGGGAAAAAGCATTTATTAACTTAAAGAACTTACTGCAAACCACAGTTACATTAGCCTTACCAGACTACAGCCAACCATTCACGCTGTGCGTGGACTCATGTCAGGGCTATATGAAAGCTGTACTGACACAACCCTTTGGGTCTAAAGATAGACCCCTAGCCTTTTACTCAAAGAAACTTGACGCGGTGGCCGGGGGTTTTCCTGCGTGTTTGCAAGCATGCTCAGCTGCCGCTGAAGCAGTGAAGCAAACAGCTGAAATAGTTCTATGCCACCCGCTGACGTTAAAAGTTCCCCATTCTGTTTCACTTGTTTTACTACAGACCTCACTTCCTTTTTTGACACATGCAAGACATATTGCATTAACTTCTCTACTACTCTCACAACCAAATATTACCTTGCAAAGATGTGGCCCGTTAAACCCAAGTACCTTAATACCTACGGCAAAGGACGGACAGCCACATTCATGTAAAGCAAAAGTAGAAGAGGACACCAAACCCAGACAGGACATTTCCCAAACGCCACTGCCTAACTCACAAACTGTGTTTGTAGATGGGTCAGCATCAAAAGATGAATATGGGAAAAATAGAGTTGGTTATTTATAGACATGTCAGTACTGAAAGATGCGCAACAGACAGCACCCAGTACTGAAATAAAGGCCTGGCTGAAAAGAGGGGCTGAGAAAAAAGATGATATATACCACATAGAAAACAAACCCGTTTTACCAAAAAATCTATATAAAACGGCGGCGGTGGTGACTCATGGTAAATGCCACGTGTCACAGAGAAATATGTCACATCTGGTGAAACATCAATTCTATGCTTTAAATTTTTCTGACTATGCAAAGAATTTTTGTAGATCATGTATTATCTGCTGCAAACATAATCCACAGGGGAACATGAGACCCAAAAGAGGCCAGTTCCCAGCAGCAATTCATCCCTTTCACACGATACACATGGATTTCATAGAATTATCATGGTCGGGGGGAAATAAATATTGTTTAGTGGTTATAGATGCATTTTCAAAGTGGGTTGAGATGTATCCTGCAAAACACTGTGATGCGCTCACGGTGGCAAAGAGTTTAGTGACACATTTCTTCCCTACATATGGTATCCCAAAAATCATAAGATCAGATAATGGGACTCATTTTGTAAATAATGTAATAGAACTGTGCTCTAAAGCATTAGGGTTTCAGTTAAAAAATCATTGTTCTTACCACCCACAATCTGCTGGGCTGGTTGAACGAACAAATGGGACAATAAAAAACAGACTGAGAAAAACAGTTGAGGAGACAGGCAGACCGTGGCCAGACTGTCTGTCTCTGGTCAAACTATGGATGAGAATAACTCCAAATCAATCTGGGCTCACTCCATTTGAAATAGTACATGGCAGACCGTTTCCTCTGCCTTCTGATATGAATGAAATAGAGAAAGCACAACAGGAAACTTCATTAGCTGAGTGGATGAACAAAATGTTGCAGACAAAAGAAGCACAAATGTCCAGTGGTCTGCCGATAACCTCTGCTCCTATCCCACAGAACGACCTGAGGCCTGGAGACCTGGTCCTGATTAAGACACTCCACAGGAAGGATTGGAGCACCCCCTGCTGGAAAGGGCCGTTTCAAGTGCTCCTGACAACGCCCACAGCTCTGAAAATAGCAGAGAGGCCTTCCTGGATCCATAAAAGCCACTGTAAGCCAGTTTTGCCATTACAGGAGCCAAACCAACTGACGGGGTAGCAGAAGGAAGTCCGGGTTCAAAGGAGTTGGAGGACCCATATGGCCCAGCGTCTCAAACCGGTGAAGAAAACAGCTGATCTGCGCCCAATTATAAAATGGCTCTCTGTAACATGTGGACAGGACTGATAAACCTGAGCTTAATTCTGGTAGCAGGACTCTTTCTCTATCTAAAGCAGGATCCACAGGAGGTGATACCGAACCAGAAGAGATGGACATCAGACTGGACCCATCTCAGACCACTGACGGAAGGACATGACACAAACCCATTTCTGCAAAATTACTGGTATCATTATGTGTATGACACAGCTAAAACTCAAAATAAAACTGATTGTTATGTGTGTTCTATAATGCCCGTGCATTCCCAAGACCCCACCATATATGTCAAAGCTATGAACCTCACCGAGACAAGTTGCGCCATATCAATGGGCCTGATAGGATACACAGATAAACAGTTCTTTCTTATGCCAGACCAATCTTTCATATTTAACACTTCTGGAATGTGGACAGATGAAAATCAGATCGTCATGAATTATACACTGCGCAGTGACCAGAGATTAAATTATAGCTGTGACCCAGAAAACTGCACTTGCGACTGAAAACAATGGCAACCTCTCAACATTACAGAGAAATCAGAACCATTCAAAGCATATGTAACAGACTCCGGAAACCATCGACACTGCATAAGACAAAATATTACAGGGAATCATACTCATTTTGTAGGGAATACTACGAAATGTAACTACTTCTACACATACAGGAATAATCCCGGAAACGGCACATACTGGATAGAAGGGGTGGCATGGTTATGTGATAATAACGCTTATATACTTCCACCCAGTTGGTATGGTGTATGTGCCCCAGTTTTCACATCAGATCACACTGTGGTACTTAGTAAGCAGACTATAGTTATACCACATAGGAGATCAAAAAGGGAAATAGATGTTAAACCACATGACCTCATTTGGGGAACAAATGTCCCAGAAGAATTTAAACTTTGGTCTAAAGATGATAAAACATTATTATCTCTCTCACCCTGGTTAGGTGTGGGCAAATTAATGCTGCGCGTGGAAACTTTAAGTTATCGATTTGGATTGTTTCTAAATAACTCCATAATAGTAGAAGAGGGTCAAAACACAGAAATGAGCGCTATGTGAGCCATGATAATTCAGAACCGCATGGCTTTGGATATTCTAACAGCATCAACGGGGGGCGTTTGTGTTCTATTGAATAACACCTGTTGCACATATATCCCAGATAATATACACTCTGCAAACATAACGGGAGCATTAAACAACCTACAGAATCTGCAAAATGTCATGGCACATGACCACCCAGATCCTAACTCTTCTTGGTTAGATTGGATGCTCACAGGGGGATGGATAAATCTGTTTAAGGTTCTCCTAGTTGCAGTAATAGCATGCATGGGCCTTCTGTGTCTCCTGTCAATATGTATTATCCCATGTTGCAAATGCATGGTACAAAGAATAGTAACTCAGTCAGTCACGGTGGCATATGCAACACTGAACTAGGTAGAAATGCACGAAAATGAAGGGGACGATTATGATGACATGTTGTAAATAAATCACATCAAAAGCCTGAGTGTACTCATACATTGTATTTCATAAAATGACCTTACAGCAGAAAATCGAAAGAAGTTGTTGCTTAAGTGAAATGAGAAAAAGTACAATGATGACATAAACAGGGCAGATTTTTAAATTCCTTTATTATGTTTTACTGTTTTTATTAATTAAGTATTATTCTTTTGTTTTTATGATTTCAAGTATTATTCTTTTATTTTTATGATTTCAAGTATTATTCTTTTATTTTTATGATTTCAAGTATTAATCAACATTTTACTTTTAATGGTTGCCGAGGGCGGCGGGGCCGTATGAGTATTTCCCACAAAATATAATCTGTTTACCGTCCGTGGGTTTTCGCTCATACAGAGTATTTTTCTTATTTGTTTTTACTTGTGATAAAAAGAGGGACTGTTGGATGGGTGCAAAAACTTGTTATCACTCATGTAAAAACTTTGTGTTGCAAGGCACCTGCACTATGCCTTCCTCCCTGTGTGTGTGAATTATTGTTGTCTCTGTGTGAACCAGCCTCCTTTCTGTCTCACACACATACACCCTGTCTGAACTGTCTGTTGAATTGTGTATATAAATAAAGAGATAGGGTGTCAAAACTTTGTAGTTTCACTGCAAAGTGGACTACCCTTGCTGCTAGTAACTCTGACTGTATCGTTCTTACCTCTGAGTTGACTAAATAATACCTAACACCTATGAACCTGAGAAAGGTCTAGGGTCGTAAAACACAGACTCTTTGAAGTTGAGATAACACTGTCATGTTCTGGTATAAATACTGTGTGTAAATGTTGCTCGGGGCTCTGTTCAACTGACTTACTTGGTGACAGAGTCATTCAAACGCTGAATGCCTTTGAATAAAACTTAGAAAGACAAAGTCTGGATTTTTTCTTCTTGTGAGTCAACTTCTACCCACTTTGATAAGAAAATTCCACAACAGCCGGTACACAGTACCGGTGTTACGTCGATTCGCGTTTCCCCATCAGATACGTCTTCCCCAGTGTGTCCTTGCCGCTCACGTGGCAACCGTGAAAGCTCAAACGTGTTTCTGCGAAGCTGTCCCACTTTTTTGCAACTGGGCTCTCATCCGAGATAGATAGATAGATAGATAGATAGATAGATAGATAGATAGATAGATAGACAGACAGACAGACAGACAGACAGACAGACAGACAGACAGACAGACAGACAGACAGACAGACAGACAGACAGACAGACAGACAGATAGATAGATAGATAGATAGATAGATAGATAGATAGATAGATAGATAGATAGATAGATGATAGATAGATGATAGATAGATAGATAGATAGATAGATAGATAGATAGATAGATAGATAGATAGATAGATAGATAGATAGATAGATAGATAGATAGATAGATGATAGATAGATAGATAGATAGATAGATAGATAGATAGATAGATAGATAGATAGATAGATAGATAGATAGATAGATAGATAGATAGATAGATAGATAGATAGATAGATAGATAGATAGATAGATAGATAGATAGATAGATAGATGGTGCACAGACATAAAGAACTGCAGCTTGCATTAGGACAGGACGAACAATAAATAACTTACCATCTACAGACTTTTTATTTAAATGAAATCAAAACTTGACCACAATGTAGTGATATATATATATTTCACATTGTCAAGTGATTCTAATTTCTACCTTACACAGACAGCCTACAGTAAAGTAAAAATATTGATACGTCCTCAATAGTTTGAGTTTGTACTTTGCTGAGAGAGAGAGAGAGATCTCGAGAGGGCCACAGATGAGAGTAACAATTAACACACACACACTTAAGCCCACAAGCCCCCAGTGCCTCCCCAGCCCCCCCCCTCTAGCTCCACCCTTAAGTACCAGCAAGAATTTAAAACTACTTTCACCCCTGGTGCTAACCGAAACTTCCGATAACTATTCCACCCCGAAACTTCCTGAAGACGTGTGGGAAACAATTGTTTAATTAAATGATGAAATGCATCTCTGTTTTTTTATGCTGTTGCTGGGGAGACATCCACAGATAGAATGATTGTGAATGTAACTGAAAAAAAGGTGCTGCACAACAATGTGGGGTATGTGACGGAGTGAAGTGGAGCCCCCAGTGAGACAGCACACAGACGTTCCAGGTAGCAGTGTAAGTGTGATGTCTCCCTCTCTGAATTCAGATTGGTTTTAATAAACTTGTGGAAACGTACAACTGATCTCTGACTGAGGATTGTCCTTTGGGGTGCCAAATAAAAAGAATCTATGAGAGGTGAGGAGTAATGTAAGAGTTAACTGACGGCCAGTAAAGTTTTCCTTCCTCGACAGAACTTATTTTGTTTAACTTCGTACGCAAGTTTCCTGGAGTGTCAAGTTTCCTTGAGTCATCAATCAATTAATCAAGCAATCCACAGATTAAATCCATATAGATCAATTCACCAATTAAATCATTCAACCCTGAGGTCAACCGATCCCCGCTCCTCAAGCCGAATCCGCTATCTTATTCAAACCTTTCTTCGTTAAATCACTGATTAGTTTTTTTCTATCTCATGAATGAGTTCTCTATTTCTGACGTCTTTTTACCTCTTCATCTTTTTCACCATTTTCCACAGCAATATAGACTAAGTGAATGTCACTCCGTATTTAAATTTGGATCAATGGAAGTCCAGAAAAAGAGACATGAGAGCTGAGCCTTGCAGCAAAAGCGCCTGTCTACCAGGTATTTCTGCCTACCTGATGAGATGACAGCGGTCTGTACCGAAGGCTCGGTCCCCCCGCCGCTGTCTAGGGTCCTCCTTGCAGGGTCGGTCTCGTTTGGAACCTGGACAGTCGGACGAGCCCCCACTGTTGTAAAATGGGAGTTTTCACTCTCTTTTGTTTGGAATAGCCTTTATTAATATGACTCATAGCTGTTTTTCCCATTTATACCATAGTGATATAAAGTATAAGTTCTAATGTTTCCCTTTTGTTAGAATAGGATAAGAATGCTCATCGACACACATTACAAGGATAAAAGGCCCAAGGGTTGTCATGAATGACCTGAAGCTGGGGCACTGGGTTTGATAGTGGAGCAGCCGGTATTTGGTTTGATTAGAATGCAGCAGCACACTTATAAGTATGGACACCTGCTACTACACAATCTAACAGATAGACACCACAATGGTGACACATAGTCTACTTATTATCACTGAGGGAGAGCACATCCATTGCATTGGAGTGCCAGATATAAAAACTACATGTGACCTTCTCTCGAGGCTCTTCGTCATCCTCTAACAGACGGCGACAGTCCGAGAGGGGAGCCTCAACGCTGATCTCTGTAATCATTCCTCTGCCTTAATTTAGATTAAAGGAGCTGAAAGTTAGAAACTGTTTGAGAGTTCATTTAAGAGGCTTTAGATGGAGTGTGTGAATGCTTCGGGGACCAAGGACCAGAGGAGCTCCGAGGCGTCTGAACGCCAACAGGGCGCGGTAGCTCGGACACGTTCCTCCCTGTACACCACCGGTTCCGTTATTCTCCAGTTCTGAGACCCAACCAGTAAAACCAGCAAAGTATTTACCATGTGAAATAATAAGAAATGGTTAAGTATAAAATCAAGATTTAATGCCAAAATGATCAGTGTACAGAGTATACAAACATACAGTGATATTCACCTTCGGTACCGGGCCCCCCTCAGGCCATCTTAGGGATGAACCGAGAGGAGCAAAGAATGGAGCGTAAGTCTTGCTTTTATCTTTGCCTGTTCTTAACCCTCCTAAAGGGTGTCACCCTCTTGTACCAGTTTATCCTTGACTATGTGTTGCATCTAATGTGAAATCAACAGTTATGTTGTGTAAGCTGTAGTAGTGAGTGGTGCGGCAGATAAGCAACAAGGGCAGAGATATTTAATTAGGGCAGCAAAGAGATGATTAGAAAAGGCCACAGAATCATACATCCATAACAATTTCATGTGATTTTGAGCCATTTGGTTAGTTGTTCAGTTTGACGCGGTGAGTGTGGTGCTTTCCCATTGGCT
>NW_025917719.1:0-14206 GCF_021462225.1 Girardinichthys multiradiatus | reverse complement strand
GAAAGAGAGAATTTAAGTGCACCCTTTCATCAAACATTTTGACAGGTGGGCGGAACTTCCGGTGAGGGCGGGACTTCCGGTGGGGGCCATGTGGGCGCCATGTGGTTGCCATGTGGGCAGGGGGGTGTGTCCAAGGGGCGTAACAGTGGATGTTGATTGGTTGTCGTCATTAGGGGCGATACCTTAAATGAGTCAATTAAAACACAGGGGTGTGTTTAAGGGTGTTACGGGGAAGGCCTTAAATGAGCCAATTAAAAAACACACAGGGGTGTGTTTAAGGGTGTTATTAATAATCTGTATGTTTTTTCAGGCGTTAATACATCTAAAAAACAAAACAAAAAAAAAAGACATGCATCGTTTTATATTTTTAAAGGTATAATCAACTTAATGTTGACCTATCACATGAAATCCTAATAAAGGAACTGTGTAACCTGACAGAATTGTAAGTTAATTTTGCTTTACAGCAGGACCTATTTGTTGAATATATGAGCCAGTCTAAATCCGTTCAAAATAGAAAAGACCTAAAAAAAAAGTAAAAAAAAAAAAAAATTGTGCTTCACTACATCGATGGAACGAGAAAAACCTTCAGCTTCTGCGTCAACATACTGGAAAAGCAGCTGAAATAGGTAAGACGAATATGAGATTAACAGAAAAAAAAAGAACATCAGTATACTGTTTCCAAGTTACAAATTGACTAGCAATGATGTGTTTGTTTTTGAATCATGAGAGACTCCATTTTAGGAAAAAGGAATGATAATTTTAGTTACCTGTAGCTTTTCTAAAACATTTACTTTTTCATCTTAGAGTAAAAGGTTATTCAGGGAGTTACAGTTATACTATATCCAACTGTTAGGGTGCATTAACGAGATGCATTAACGAAATCCCCGTTAATGCATCTCCTGCTAACAGTGAAAATTTAATAAATGAACATCAGCACGGTGACGTTTTAAACGTAATCAATCAGGCTCTTTCCGATTTGAACAGCGAACCGTCTCCACACAGCAGCATTGAGGAAAATGATTCACCTGACATTCATCAGAATCCTTCTACGTCACACGCCGCAGATCATCACGGGGGTCATTTCAATACGGAGGTAGCAGTTAGTTCTGATCAAATAGAGCGAGATCCTCCAGCTGTGGTTGAACGTGAACATTTTAATAACCATGAAATAAGGAGACCTTTTACCATACCGCCGCCCTGTCCAAGTAACGTTCCAGATTTAGCAGCATTCTATACAGACATCATGCGTATTATAATTGAATTAGCCGACGCTGCGAGATCGTTAACCAGACGTAACGACGTTGTGCAGCTGGAATTAGTGGGTGAAAATCTCAATCGTCACATCACATTTACTGTTACAGATGATGGAAATATGATCCTGCCTGCTTTCGAAAACTTCCTCGACGATTTAGTACAATCGAATGCAAATATACCTGTAGATAATAACATGGAATTTGTTCTTCAGGTTGTTAATGACCCAGCAGGAGGTTCTAAGCGTAAAGCTGCAGGAACGTTAGACTGTGAACTGTTTAATAAGAAAATGCGTCATTTGTATATTATAAACAATACCGGTAATCAGTTATGTTTTGCAATCAGCCTCGCACACGTCTCTGATCCTGAGCTCACGGATCACCGTGCTGTAGAACTGGGGAGGAGATGGCAGCATCAGGCAGGCCTCGACGAGCAAACAGCAGTTACTTTTAGTGATATTGGTAAATTTGAAACCATTCTGAAGAGAAAAATTGTAGTGTTTCACAGAACCACGGGCTCTACTGCTCTGTGTAAATTTGAGACCAGTTTCCCCGATCGTTCAAACCCTCTGTTTTTGCTGTTATTTCAAGGTCATTACTATGGGATAAAAAATCTCAAAGGTTTTATGGGGTGCAGATATATTTGTAATTACTGTTACACCAGCTATGATAATGCAAATACACACCATTGTGAAGGTTATTGTCCAGTGTGTCGAACATATAAATGTATGCAAGAGATTAGCAATCCTGTAAGCTGTGCAGGCTGTCAAAGAATCTGTCGTAATTCTTCATGTTTCAGCAGACACAGGGAACCGCGCATCAGAAATAGTGCTGAAAGGCCTATCAGTGACTGTGAGTTGGTAAAACTGTGTAAAGTATGCAAACGGATATACGTTATTCCAATCAGTAAACCGAATAAACCACACGTGTGTAATGTAAAATGCAGTATTTGCGGTGAAAATGTACCCCCCAGCCTAGACGTTACATGCGATGATCATAAGTGTTACATTCTGCCTTGCAGTGCAATTAATCAGCTTGATGATAAACTGATTTTTTATGATTTCGAATGCCTCGTCAATGAGAGCGGCGTGCATACCCCCTTTCTGGTCTGTGCTAAAACATTGAAAGGTGATGAATGGTACGCTTATGGACTGAATTGCACCCAAAAATTTCTCCTGCATTTCAGGAGGCCAATGTACAAAGGTTACACCTTAATAGCGCACAATGCGCGGGGGTACGATGGTTACCTGATTCTCACAGCAATGCTGCAGTTAGGCATTAAACCTCATATCGTCATGGTAGGAAGTAAAGTTCTCTGTTTAACCGACCCTGATTACAGGTTAAAATACATTGATAGCCTGTCCTTCATGTGCATAAAGCTTAGTGCAATGCCGAAAGCGTTAGGCTTTACCGATCAAAGCAAGGGTTTTTTTCCCCACCTATTTTCCTCTGAACAACATCTCCAGTATGTGGGGGCTTTTCCTCCTCCATCCTGCTACGCTGTAGAACGCATGAGTCTTCAAGAACAACAGGTGTTTAACAGCTGGTACAGAGAAGCGAGCAAAGAGGTCTTTGACTTTAAGAAAGAAGCTATTCGTTATTGTAAAAATGACGTTGAAATTCTTTTTCAAGGATGCTTAAAATTCAGAGACGAGTTCTTTAAGGAGACAAGTGTGGATCCGTTTAAAAGTATCACAATAGCATCAGCCTGCATGAAGGTTTTTGTAACCAATTTCCTTCCTCCTCAAACCTTAGCCATTCCATCACCTCTGGACTACAGACGTAGCAGTAAAACGTTCTCCAGCGCGTCCATTCAATGGCTCGGCTGGATTGCAGACAGCAGAGCCATATTTATCGAGCATGCATTAAATAGGGGTGAAAAGAAAATTGGGCCATATTCAGTGGATGGGTATGCAGAGATTAACGGTGTCAAAGTTGCGTTTGAATTTTATGGCTGTTTTTTCCACGGCTGTAAAAAGTGTTACATGCCTCATGACAAGTGTCCGTTGAGAGGGGTCGCATTTGAACAGTTTTACGCAGCCACTGTTGAGAGAAGCAAGGTGTTACAAACTGTGTACGGCCTTCGTCTCGAAGTCATATGGGAGCATGAGTGGATTGAAATGAAAAAATCAGACCCAGGGGTGATCAGCTTTCTTGAGAAAGTTAATGCACCCGAACCGCTATCCCCCGGGATGCGCTGTATGGTGGACGCACCTGTCCTATGAAGTTGAGGTACACAGCGGAACCGGATGAAACTGTACACTATGTGGATTACACATCTCTGTACCCTTATGTAAACGCCAACTGCGTTTTCCCCCTCGGACACCCCACCATCATTTACAAAGATTTTCATGACCCCAGCAGCTACTTCGGTATAATCAAAGCTGTGGTCTACCCACCTGTTGTTCCCTGTTTTACCTTACAGAACATCCCAAGGTAAACTTGTGTTCACTCTCTGCCGCTCATGCGCTGAATTAAATTACCAGTCAGGTCCTTGCACGCATAATGATCAAGAAAGAGCTTTGATGGGAGTGTGGGTGAGTGCAGAACTCTGTAAAGCTTTGGAGTGTAGTTATCGTCTTGCTAAAATCACAGAGGTGTGGCATTTTGAAAAGAGAAGTGATACAATCTTTAAAGGTTACATTCATTGCTTTTTAAAGGGTAAGCAGGAGGCTTCAGGCTATCCGTCTGAAGCAGTGGATCAGGAGAGTAAGTCAAAGTATATAAGCGACTACAAACAGCATCAGGGCATCCAATTAGACCCTGAGAAAATCGAAAATGAATCCTGCCAAAAGGCAGGTTGCAAAATTGTGTTTAAACAGTTTTTGGGGGAAATTTGCGCAAAGAAGTGATCTGTCTCAGACCACAGTCATCACTAACCCTGAAGACTTTTTCAGCTTCATGTTCTCGAGTAAATACAGGGTTAACTATTTTCATTTTTTCAACCCTGAAATGTGTGTAGTGCAGTGGAACTACAGCAAACGTGTCATATATCCACCAAGTAAGACAAATAATGTGTTTATAGCAGCATTCACCACCGCTTATGCACGTTTAAAACTTCTCAGCAGCATGGAGAAGTTACAGGACAGATTGATTTATATTGACACGGACAGTTTGATTTATGTGACAAAAAGTGGTGAAACTCCTCTGGAATTGGGGAATTATCTGGGTGATCTTACTGACGAGTTAGATGGTGACAGCATTTCGGAGTTTGCATCGACAGGACCCAAGAGTTATGCATACCAAACTAAAAACCGTAAAAAAGTAGTGATACGTGCTAAAGGCATCACTCAGACGCATGAATGCAGCGAGAGGGTCAATTTTGACAGCATCAAAGGGCTGGTCGAGGGCTACTTACAGGGGTCAAGTGAGGGTGTCATTGAAATCCCTCAGCACACGATCAGGAGGGATAAAAAGAGATTCCGTTTGACAAACGCGACATTTCTTAAAAAGTTTCGACTGGTGTATGATAAGAGACGTCTTTTTTCTGACGGGACAACTCTGCCTTTCGGTTATTAGAGTTGAAGAAGAAATAAAATAAAAAGTCACATGGATTTACAGGAGATTGATTTTGATCCTAGATTTAGAGCACGTTTCTCATGTATGATAGTTGGACCCAGCGGCTGCGGGAAAACTTTCTTTGTAAAAAGTATTTTACAAAACTGTAATCATGTCATAGATATTGTTCCAGAAAATATTGTATGGATTTACACATCTTTTCAACCCATGTATGCTGAATTGCAGAAGATGAATAAAAATATTACCTTTGTGGAAGGATTGCCTCATTCTTTTGAAGATGAAAACCTGTTTCCTCCTGATCAGAATCATCTGATTATTCTAGACGATGTTATTGCTCAAGCCTCAGATGATGAAAACGTGATGAAGGTCTTTACCCAGTTTCGTCACCATCGTAATATGAGTGTTATGATGTTGACTCAGAATGTTTTTCATCAGGGAAAGTTCAGTCGCACTATTAGTTTGAACTGTAATTATATGGTGTTGTTTAAGAACCCGAGAGATAAACTCCAGCTGAATATACTGGCCCGCCAAATGTTTCCATCTCAAAAGGGTCTCTTCTTGGAGAGTTTTGAAGACGCAACGAGAGAAGCTCATGGATATTTAATCATCGATTTTACGCCTACCTGCCCAGAACATTTCAGACTGAGAACGGGGATACTTCCTCAGCAGTGGCCTGCTGTGTACGTACCCAGAACAAAGTAAGTCATCATGTCTGCGCGTATAAAAAGGAATTTACCATTATTCAGAGCTTTGTACCAGGCCTGTCCACAGAAACGTAAAGATATTCTCGCACACTGCTCTCCCGACTTTATTCAGGCTCTGTGCGAGATTGCACTGAATATCCTAAAAGGTAACATTAAACTATCACCCTCTCAACACCGACAATTGAAGAAACAAAGAAATATCATCAGATTGTTGAGTGATAAAAGAACCGGGATAAAAACTAAACAGTTGGCTCTCAAAAAGCAACGAGGTGGTTTTATTCTCCCCATCTTAACGGCTCTTGCACCCTTGATCGGTGATCTAGTGGGTGGAATCATCAGGAGATAATGTCTCTCAGAACATCGCAGAAGATGTTTCTCATTTCACCTCATCAATTCAAGCGTCTGACCCAGTCAGACACGTCCATCAGGCAGACGGTGGAGGAGAATTTGGATGCTGAAATGAGAGCGATATTAAACGAGCCGGGTTTGACTTCTTATGAAAAAATCAAGAGATACGATGCTCTTCTCCAGAGGTATCTGACTTTACTTAAGGTGTCAAAGAAGAAAAACAGCGGGTCAGTTTAACGCTGCAGCGTGACACAGAGGTTCCTGAACATGAGCGGTCCCAAGAAAAACAAGGCCCAGGGCAGGACGAGGCCCCTAAGGATCAGGTTCTTACGGAAGTACTGAAAAGCCTTCCTAAACACAACCGTAAAAATGCCGAGTACATTTTGAAGAAATTATCCGAAAGAAGTGAGAGTTGGACTTCGCGAGGCGAATTTGTATTTAAAGGAAATGTTATAAAAGGGTCCCACATGATTGATTTGTTGAAAAATCTCATGCTTCCGTTTAAAAAATCTGGAGCATCACAAACCCGAGGATGGTCTGATTTTCTACACACCTTGTCAGAAGTAAACATACCTATATCTTCAGTCATTAACCCTTATGCTCGTGAAGAATATAGACGTTTCAAAACAGAGGGTACATCGATTGAAAATGGGGGTACACCCCCCAGCGTTAAGCAGAGAAGAAAAAGAAGAAGAAGGCAGATAACTCATTCTCCCTACTGGTCGAGATCTGAACTGGAAGATCCAAAAAATGCTGATGGGAGATCAAAAAGGTCTCTTCGTAAGACGACACTACCACCCCAAATGGATTACATTTTCACCATAAACGTTATAAGAAAAATGAAACATGTAGTCTATTTCTTTTATTCAATAAAATATTTATTGATTATATTTTTCAAGTCTAACTTCGTTCTCTACTTCACACACTAACATATGATATCATTACACAAATATTAAATCATAAGAAGAAAAAAAAAACAATGAAAAAAAAAAAAAAAGACATTTTAAATTCCATAACAATCCAGAAACATCTCCAAAGAACATGTTCCGTGAGTATAAAATGTACAACTTTGATTAATGACACATTTCTGATATTTTTTCACAAAGTTAGATACCATTAAATCATTCTTAATCACATCTCCGGTGTATTTCGACAACACTTGCTGCATTGATAATCTGCACGCTCTATGACATAGATAAAAAATGCAATGGTGACCACACACAGTGGACAGAGTGTTTTGAAGCTGATTATTATGATACAATATTTTTGAGGATCTGTCTTCTAAAAATGTTACGATGCTTGACGGGTAGAACTCGAAATCCGGAGAGAATCCATAAGCGTCAAAAAAGCTGGATTGACCATTCTCATCCAATGTCAGAGCTAGCCAGTGTTCCCCCGGCATGTGTGAAGGATGTGTATTCACGATAAAGTAGGCCGGCCCTGGGAATTTGTCAGCTAGCAGCGGAAGCTGGTCGCACGGCCACACACCGCAAAACAAATCTCCCAGCAGATGACGCATCAGGCTCTCAATTTCATGATTATTCATGCCTGATTAGATTAATAATAATCCACCAGCACACGCCTCTTTGAATCAATCTCTAAAATAGAATCATAACAAGCGTAGATGATCAGCGTGGTGGTATGAGGCAACGGGTTTCTGAAGCGCATTTCCAATCTTAAATTCCCACTGGAAACTGGAGATAGAGCATCTGTGTCCTCGCCCGGGTTAAGATTAAATGTGAATAGAGAGTATCCTTGATTAAATTCCTGACGTGTTATACTCAGTGGAAGATCTTTTAGATGTCGTCCTGTAGCCGTAAACAAGTTGTAATACTCTCTCACTAAATGACCTTGGTTAAAATTTGGCTGGAAGGCTTTAGCAGGAATTTGTCTGCCATCCTTACACAAAGCTAAATATTCCATATCAAAATGATTAAAGTCAAACGGATTGAGATTGCGTGTTCCTGTAAAAGCGTCATGATCCAGTAACGCAATCACCACATACTTGGGAAAGATGCCTAAGAAAAGATTCTCTTGGTTGCATACCCTTGAATTTTCAGGGATGGAATATGTTTTTACATTCACACGTGAAAGTGGATACAGAGCATTTGCTTTCATTAAAGCTGAAGCGTGCCCCAGTCATACAGCTGGAGAGACAGTAACTTTTTTGATAAAAAGAGATGCTCCTAATATCCTGAGTTTGTAAGTGGAGTCTCTTGCGGCCATGAGACAAAAGGCATCGTTGGCTCTTGTAAGTTTAATTTTAAGGTCAACAGAGTTTAAAAGAAGTCTCTCGCAGAAAAATATGTCTGCATGCAGGGGGCCTAGGAGATGTACCTCACTGGAATTTGCCGTAAAGCCTGCTCTGCTGTTAAGACCTTGGTTAGGGCCGTTAGTTGTAACAATAGAGTTCAGAGCACCTGCCGTGTCTTTATAAAAAAGACCGGAGCTAAACTGGGTTTTTAAAGAATCCTCAGAAAAGTTTAACAATGTCTCAATCATGGCTCTATATGGATGTGTAGCGCTGGATTGTGAAATCATTCGATCTCCGAGAGTGACGTCACACTGACTGAAGATGGTGTTTAACGGGTAGTTGATGAGCCCTACAGGTGCATCATCTGGCAGGTTTGTTCCATTCTCGTTAGTAATTTTCACTCTGAGATGCAACAGCGTATCGTTGAGATCCAGATACTTTTCTCCGTCTCCCGGAATGAAAAACTCGATCGGCCCTCCATCAGTGATTGCTGATAAAGGCTGGATCTCGGTGTAAATTTTATCTTCGATCGATAGCTGCGTCATCGGGGCAGAAAATAAGTCCAACTCTGCCAGCGTGCACTCTGATGATTTGTTATGTAAAAGAGCCATTATTTAAATATATCAAAACTTGCGGATGACTTCCTTCCTCTTCGTTTGTCAGCTGCGACTGATCTCCTTTTTCGCGTTTGTCGTTGTTTTTTAACCGTCCTTAAACGATCACCAGGGGGTCTTGTTCTGGGTCTTTTGGATAAAACCATAATTCCTGAACCTTCTTGACCGTCGATGTGTGTAGAACCACTCATTTTACTCACGGCTCTACCGATGACATCCGAAGCGATATTTGATGCAGCCGTTTTAAGATGGGGTTTTGCAATTGCAAATCCTTTTTTAACCAGAGGGGATACGAAGCGGAATAATTTTGAAAATAATGATCCAATTCCGCGTCCGTACATGACCGGGGCCCCATAAAACCCTGGCAGATTACCGCCTGATTGACTTACATAGTAATTTACAAAGCGATTTGGATCACGTCTCAGACTTAGATGTGCCATGTTCTCTCTTGCCTGCTTGATGCAGTGTTGAATGACCAGCGTAATATGAATGATAACCAATCAATCTTAGAGGTTATATACATATCTCTGGAATAGTTTATACAAATAAAATTTATCTCAGGCTACGTTGTGATATCACCGGTCTGAAGTGTAGTCTTATGACGGTCTTTCCATAGACGAAATTTACAGGAACGTTTTGGTCTGATTTAATTTCTATATTGATATTTTCAATATGTCTTCTGGAGACTGGAAGGTAGTGGGCGGGGTTAAACGTCTGAGTAATCATATCATACCCCTGGTTTCACGCCCATCATATAAGCTAGAGTGCTGAAGAAGCGTATTTCATACGGACTATTTGCTTGAAATGCAAATCTCTTTTGAACTTTGCTGAATTTAATGCGTAAACCCGATTTCAATTTTTTGAAAAACATTTCCATCTCTGTCTCGAGTTGAACAACGCTGTTATAGTAGCCACTTCTGATCCTTTGCGTATTGATCTCCACATCACCAACCTTCCTCCATTCAAAGTAGGCATCATAATCCGGTAAGTTATGCCATGTATGAGGGTATGAAATCTCGGCTAATGCAACCTTCCATTGGCCTTCTAAATTTACACGGAAACTTGAACTGGTATTATTTTTAAACACTTCCATGCTAGCATTAGATGGAAGAGTAACGTAAAAGCCATCATCCTCTACCTGACGGTTCATGATGCTGTGTCAACTGTGAGGTTTAGTGCAAACCTTTTTTATACGTTTCGAAGTTCATCAAACTTGATCCAACTGTTGAATTTCTCAGGCCAGTTTTTCCAGCTTACAAAAACCTGTTTGACTCCCTTGACCGTACGTCGTTTTAATATTTTTTCCACTTGATACATCTTGTCGTTAAATATTTTTACTTTTTGAAGTTCCTCAGCGTAAAAGGAACCCTCGATAGGTTCTCCATCCAAATCTTTGAGTTTGTATACAGGAGGAGAACGGGGTATCCGGTCATAGACTGTAAACACTTCATCCGTAAAACTCTGTTCGTATTTTTTGTCAAACACTCCACGGACCTTGGATATTCTGACAAGATCCCCTTGTTTAAATGTTGTCACTGAGTCCTTGCAATATCTGTTGGATTTGACATCATACAGATTCTGAAACACTTGAAAGGCATTTTCTGGGGTCACTTCCATAGGGCTCATTTTAATGCTGGAGTGGTAGGAATGGTTGTAGCTTCTAGCTAGGTTTTGCAGTACATCGACGTACCGCCGGGTATTGTTAGCTGTAAAATATCTCCACATCCTTGTTTTTAATGTGCGGTTAAATCTCTCGACCACTGAAGCTTTTGCTTCACTCGCTGTGGCAAAATGTTCAATACCGTGTTTCTCCATTAAAACTTTAAATTTCTTGTTAAAAAATTCTTTACCGGCATCAGTCTGAAGTTTTTTGGGGATCTGACTTTCTGTAAAAACTGATTCAAATGCCTTTACCACCTCAGCGGCTGTTTTCCTCTTCAAAACTCGTACATACGCCCTTTTTGAAAAGATGTCAATGACTGTTAATAAATAATTATAACCATCATTTTCCATGGCCAGAGCTTGCATGTCACAGAGATCAGCCTGGAACTGCCTCAATGGTCTGGTGACAAAAACTCTGTTTCTCGGGAACTTTATTCTTGCAGGTTTATGTAGAGTATAGGTATCTTCTCCTGATAAAAAATCTTTAACTTTTTCAACCGCAACCTTCTTTCCCGTTTCATCTTGCATAACCCTCCTCAGCCTATCTACACCCCCAAAACTTCCCGGATTTGAAGGGCTATAATATACTTTCTTCATCAGCCGTCTTCCTGCCATCTCTGCCTTATGCTCACTCTGCCGATTACTTGTTAAATAATGAGAAAAAACACACAGGAGGGTAGATTTATCCTTATTTTTATTTTTTATTTTTATTTTTTATTTAATATAAACAAAAAAACAACCAGAAAACAAAATCAGATAAAATGCAGATGAATTCAAACACTACTAGCTTTTTAAACAACACTTTTGGGAAAGGTTACTATGTTCCTACTTTAATTGTATTTAATAGTAAAAAGAAAAAAGAAGAAAAATCATATAATGCAGATTAACTAAAGTACTGGAATACTAAAAAAAAAAAATGATACAACAACAAGTCATCAAACATGTGAGATCAGTTTGTCAGTCCATAGCACTCTGAAACAGAGTTAAGTTGTTTGAGGTGTTTCTCTTCGACCATGCGATCATAAACGTGCGCTATTGCACTATGGATACCTTGTACCGATTTCAGTTCATATAAAACCGTCTTGGCAATCGTCTTCACTCTGAAGTCATCCGCTTGTATGCTTCGAAGTACCAGAAGATTCTGAATAGCAGGAATGAGTTTGGGGGTTACGAGTTGTCGTACGATGCGTTGAAAGTTGACTTGGTAATAATCCTCCCCCAGTACCTCCAGGCAATGGTGTTGATGCTGGCTTGGGTGGTTCGTTATACATCCATAGCAGGTTTCTCTGAGATAGTTTAAAGAGGTTATGTTGAATAAATGAAGTATCGCTGTTTTCACCGTATTGATGAGGGTGGTTGAGAACCAACCGTCAATTTCGTCCTCCTGGTTACTCTCATCCTCTGCTGAAGGCTGAGGGTCCTCCATCGGTTCCAGGGTTTGTGTAGGGGCTTCGGTAGAGGATGAGTAGCCGGTGGCTACCTCCTCCTCCACGACCACCTTCATGTCTTCAGGCAGGACATTCGCGTCTACAGACTCAGCCATGAATAGCGGTGATGGTGAGCAGAGGTCTGGAGAAAGCGGTAGATATTTCATGTTGTATCCTGTAGGTGATGCAGGACTGTAGTGGTTCTCTGAGAATGAGGATGTTGAGGTGGATGGTGAGAAGAGGTCAGGGGAAGGCGGATGATATGGTCCAATGTTGAAGCTTTCATCGTGCTCAGGAGAGAAGTGGATCTCTGCTCGGTGGTTGTAGAGATCCCTGTATGGTGTCGGTCCACTCATTCTCATGATACGATTCTCAGTGTCTGTGAACTTGCAGTTATCCCCCCATATATATATCATAGGAAGGGGCGTGTCCTCAGAAGAGGGTTCGTTCTAAACGTAAAACAGGAAACGTCAGCGTTTTTTTCACTGACATGACATCGATCCAACTTCGTGACTTTTGGAAAAGGTCGGAAAGACGATGTCCAATTTCACTCATCTTCTCTGCCCAAGCTTCAAACGGCAGAGCCAGCATTGTCTTGAATACGCCGCAGTCTTGATTGAAAGCCTCCAACACAAACAGATCTGAGGGACTCGTCCGGTTGTTCCTGCGTCTGCTTGCCCGAAAAGACCAGCGGCCATTTGCTGTGGTTTTTGACCCCCACACTGCGCTAAAGAGAGGTTCTCTCTCAGCTATTTCAACATCGGATGGTATATGAAACATTCTCGCCCGTTTTACAGGTCGAGGAGACAGTTCATTTTCTTCTTCTTCTTCTTCCTCCCTCTCCTGCCTTGAGACTGTTTCAGGGCTATCATTAAGGTGCGGGATTGCAAGCTTTAACACAGCCCAGTCGCTGTGGGTGAGTGTACACAGAGCCAGTGATCCATTAAATACCTCGTCTTGATCCAATTGATACAGGCAAAGCTCTCCTATTTCATACATGAAAATATAACCCCAGCTGCCAACCAGGCCATATGGCTCCAAAGACCATTCTTCCTGCAGAGTCTTGAACGGGGGTCTTTGTACCCTGCAGATGTAGTATGTTGATTTCTTAGGAGCATTCAATTCACGGGATGAATACTGGTAGACGGTCACTGGGGTTTCGCACAGAACTGACATACCTCTTGGCCGAACCGAGGTCTGATTTTCAACCATGGTTGTTGAAGTTGATTTTGGATCCTCATCATCGGTAGAGTATGTCACGACGGGAATTCCGATAGGTATCTCCGTTGAGGAAGTATATGATGCAGTTGCTTGTTCATCATCATCATCTTGGCACGCGTTGCGTTTCTCCTCCGCTTGACGATAAACTCTCTTAACTCTAGCCATTGTTGAACGGGTGTTCTTTTTTTCCAACGAATGCTGCATGTAAAGTGCAGAGTTTTATCTCTGTATTTAAAGTAAACACTAAGGCACGCCCTATTGTTTTCATTGGGTTATTCAAGGTTTAACAATGCTTACAAACACACCCCCTCTATTTTTAATTGGTGCTGATGCCAAACAGTTTCCGATAATACCATATTTGTCTTGTTCTATTTATAACAAACACACCCCTGTGTTTTAATTGACTCATTTAAGGTATCGCCCCTAATGACGACAACCAATCAGCATCCACGGTTACGCCCCCTTGGACACACCACCTGCTTGACCACATGACCTCCTGCCCACATGGCGCCCATATGGCCCCCACCGGAAATCCCGCCCTCACCGGAAGTCCCACCCACCTGTCAAAAAGTTTGATGAAAGGGTGCACTTAAATTCTCTAATGAAAACAGTCATGTTAGGCACAGTTAATCAGCCTGGACCATGCTATTTCAAAAGTCTTTTTCCAGATCGTTCTGCCATGTCCTAGATGTTCAACCAAAAAGTAGAGTTAGAACCTGAAGATGAATGAAATTTGAGAAAAGTGAAATAATGCAGATTGTATTGAAATATGAAGAAAACAGATAAAAATGAGATAATATATGAATTAATGCATGATGGTACACTAAGAGAATGAAAAAAGTTGGGTTCATATAATTTGCTGATGCCACCACCATTTTTTCTCCTTGGGTATGATGTGTCTAGGGTGCAGTGACCTCCACGCACAGTGTTTTGCATGTAGGCCAGAAAATTCAATGTCGGTGTCATCTAACCAGAGCAGCCTCTTCCACGCTTTCCGTATTCCTTACATTGCCACCAAAAATTTCAAAGGGGACAACTTATTTCAACATTAACTTTCTTTTTTGCCCCTTTTCCATACAGGGGTATGGCCACAGGGGTGGCTGGGGGTGGTACCTGGTGCCTTCAATGATTAATGCTCTCTTTGCCTGGTCTGTCAGTTAAGGTGGATGTATGTGTCTTGCCTTACTACCAAAACTCTGCAAAGAAA
>NW_025917718.1:29418-45848 GCF_021462225.1 Girardinichthys multiradiatus | reverse complement strand
CATGGCTTGGGGCTGATTTGTTGAGCTTTTGTAGGGGGCGCTGTGTAGGAATTATTCCACGCCCACAGAATATGTCATAAGATCTCTGTTGGGGACTGGACAAGGATCAATCACATTAAATTTGGTGCAGATCAGATGATCTATGTGGAAATTAGAGGCAAACGTATGGCCATGGCTTGACGTCTGAATTCGCGGCGCCGCCACGGCCACGCCCTTTTATGAAAAGACACTGTGCCTCAAACGAAGTTAGACCCACTAGTTATCTGTCTTCTGACACAGTTTCAAGTTGATTGGGTCAAGAGGGTCAGAGAAGCAACTTTCCAAGTGAAAAAAGTGACTTCCTGTTCTGAGGGGGCGTGGCTTTGATGATGTCAGCATATGACCCCATAGGATTGTCGGGATCCCGAAGGTCCTCCTTGCTGCTAACTTTGGTGTGATTTGGAATTTGTTGGGGACAGTTATTACAATTTTTCACTTTCGGCGCGAATGCCAAGTTCGTGCCCCGGCCACGCCCCCTAAACATGGCCAAAAACTCACGATTTTGATAACTTTTAATCCCCCTTCCCTTAACTGCATGTAGACCAAATATGACCCCGATAGCTTAAAATCCCTAGGAGGAGTTTGTTAAAGTTCGAGGTGAGTAAAAGTGAAAAACGGGCAAAAATTGGCCTTTCACCCAAAATGGCCAACTTCCTGTGCATTTTAGGGCATACCCCCAAGAGACTTTTCTTCTTGTTTTGAGGTGCTCTAGCATTGTGCCAAATTTCACATCTCTACGCCTTACAGTTCAGCCTATCTCACGTTTGGGGGCGTGGCTAAGTGGTTTGGTCACACCCACTGACGACAACATTAAAGAACGAAAATGTCACGCGGGGGACAATTTTGGGCAAAATTTGGTGAGTTTTGGGGCATGGCAAAGTCCCCATATTGCCCCGCCAAAGGTCCCCGGAAAAAAGAATAAGAATTCGAGCGATTACAATAGGCCCTTGCACTTTTCCTGCTCGGGCCTAATAATAAACATTCAAATTACAATAGGCCTTCGCAGCTGCTTTGCTGCTCGGGCCTAACTAGAAACCTGCAAGCAGCTTTGAAGGCCCTCGCACCCCTCAGCGCAACTCAGGCTGTTGAGTGACCGCAGGAGCCTGGCATCACCTCCTACAGGCCACATACGATGACACCGCGTCATTTAAACACGTCGCCAGTAGGTGGCACTTTGAGCAACATGTCATATTATCTTCGGTCATGCAGAGTTTCAGTCTGGCAAAAAGCATTCAAAATTTCAAGTAAATCTGACCTTCCAGATGGAAGCTGCACTCACTTGTTTGTGGGTGGGGCTAAAACGACATCATCAATTGACTGTGTCAAAATATCCATCATTAACTCATGATCATGTATACTACATTTCAAGTGGATCCGATGCTGTATGAGGGAGATATAGCCCTTGAAGTGTCCTAGGGGGCGCTATTGATCCAAATTTAAATGTAATCCAATAGAGCTGTTTGGGGGCTGACAAAGATCAAGAATATTCAGTTTGGAGTGAATCGGACCATGCATGTGTAATTTAGAGGCAAACGTATGGCCGTGGCGTGACATCATAATACGGCACGCCATCATAGCCACACTCTCCAGCTAACTAGACTGTACTGGCGACTGTCTAAGACCATCATGTTATCTGTTACTTGGGACAGTTTCACATTGATTAGGTGAAGAACATCAAACATTGAGTTTGTAAAGGAAAACGTGATACTTCCTGTTCTCAGGGGGCGGTGCTTCAATGATGTCAGCATCTGATCAGTGAATATTGTTGAGGCCTAGAGGCAGGTCAATCCCAGAAGGTTTCATTTGTCTGTGACTTTCCTTGTAGGAGCCATATCAATGTAGTGTTTTATGGCGAGAAGTCATATTTTGAGGCGTGGCCACGCCCACACGCTTTCATGTATCAAAAAGCTTTTGATAACTTTTGATCCCCAATGCCTTAAGAGTATACTGAGTGATTTTCAAGTCTCTAAGTCAAAGGCTGTAGGAGGAGTTTGCTCAGATATGCGGGTTAGAAACGGCCAAAACAGGGTCAAAATGGCAACTTCAATCCAAAATGGTTGACTTCCTGTTGGGTTTGGACCAATGCTCCAATAGACTTTTTTGTAGGTCCTGTGAAGTTAGATATGTGTACCAAATTTCAGATTCCTCGGTCAAAGCATGGCTTGGGGCTGATTTGTTGAACTTTTGTAGGGGGCGCTGTGTAGGAATTATTCCACGACCACAGAATATGTCATAAGATCTCTGTTGGGGACTGGACAAGGATCAATCACATTAAATTTGGTGCAGATCAGATGATCTATGTGGAAATTAGAGGCAAACGTATGGCCATGGCTTGATGTCTGAATTCGCGGCGCAGCCACGGCCACGCCCTTTTATGAAAAGACACTGTGCCTCAAACGAAGTTAGACCCACTAGTTATCTGTCTTCTGACACAGTTTCAAGTTGATTGGGTCAAGAGGGTCAGAGAAGCAACTTTCCAAGTGAAAAAAGTGACTTCCTGTTCTGTGGGGGCGTGGCTTTGATGATGTCAGCATATGACCCCATAGGATTGTCGGGATCCCGAAGGTCCTCCTTGCTGCTAACTTTGGTGTGATTTGGAATTTGTTGGGGACAGTTATTACAATTTTTCACTTTCGGCGCGAATGCCAAGTTCGTGCCCCGGCCACGCCCCCTAAACATGGCCAAAAACTCACGATTTTGATAACTTTTAATCCCCCTTCCCTTAACTGCATGTAGACCAAATATGACCCCGATAGCTTAAAATCCCTAGGAGGAGTTCGTTAAAGTTCGAGGTGAGTAAAGTGATAAACGGGCAAAAATTGGCCTTTCACCCAAAATGGCCAACTTCCTGTGCATTTTAGGGCATACCCCCAAGAGACTTTTCTTCTTGTTTTGAAGTGCTCTAGCATTGTGCCAAATTTCACATCTCTACGCCTTACAGTTCAGCCTATCTCACGTTTGGGGGCGTGGCTAAGTGGTTTGGTCACACCCACTGACGACAACATTAAAGAACGAAAATGTCACGCGGGGGACAATTTTGGGCAAAATTTGGTGAGTTTTGGGGCATGGCAAAGTCCCCATATTGCCCCGCCAAAGGTTCCCGGAAAAAAGAATAAGAATTCGAGCGATTACAATAGGCCCTTGCACTTTTCCTGCTCGGGCCTAATAATAAACATTCAAATTACAATAGGCCTTCGCAGCTGCTTGGCTGCTCGGGCCTAACTAGAAACCTGCAAGCAGCTTTGAAGGCCCTCGCACCCCTCAGCGCAACTCAGGCTGTTGAGTGACCGCAGGAGCCTGGCATCGCCTCCTACACGCCACATACGATGACACCGCGTCATTTAAACACGTCGCCAGTAGGTGGCACTTTGAGCAACATGTCATATTATCTTCGGTCATGCAGAGTTTCAGTCTGGCAAAAAGCATTCAAAATTTCAAGTAAATCTGACCTTCCAGATGGAAGCTGCACTCACTTGTTTGTGGGTGGGGCTAAAACGACATCATCAATTGACTGTGTCAAAATATCCATAATTAACTCATGATCATGTATACTACATTTCAAGTGGATCCGATGCTGTATGAGGGAGATATAGCCCTTGAAGTGTCCTAGGGGGCGCTATTGATCCAAATTTAAATGTAATCCAATAGAGCTGTTTGGGGGCTGACAAAGATCAAGAATATTCAGTTTGGAGTGAATCGGACCATGCATGTGTAATTTAGAGGCAAACGTATGGCCGTGGCGTGACATCATAATACGGCACGCCATCATAGCCACACTCTCCAGCTAACTAGACTGTACTGGCGACTGTCTAAGACCATCATGTTATCTGTTACTTGGGACAGTTTCACATTGATTAGGTGAAGAACATCAAACATTGAGTTTGTAAAGGAAAACGTGATACTTCCTGTTCTCAGGGGGCGGTGCTTCAATGATGTCAGCATCTGATCAGTGAATATTGTTGAGGCCTAGAGGCAGGTCAATCCCAGAAGGTTTCATTTGTCTGTGACTTTCCTTGTAGGAGCCATATCAATGTAGTGTTTTATGGCGAGAAGTCATATTTTGAGGCGTGGCCACGCCCACACGCTTTCATGTATCAAAAAGCTTTTGATAACTTTTGATCCCCAATGCCTTAAGAGTATACTGAGTGATTTTCAAGTCTCTAAGTCAAAGGCTGTAGGAGGAGTTTGCTCAGATATGCGGGTTAGAAACGGCCAAAACAGGGTCAAAATGGCAACTTCAATCCAAAATGGTTGACTTCCTGTTGGGTTTGGACCAATGCTCCAATAGACTTTTTTGTAGGTCCTGTGAAGTTAGATATGTGTACCAAATTTCAGATTCCTCGGTCAAAGCATGGCTTGGGGCTGATTTGTTGAACTTTTGTAGGGGGCGCTGTGTAGGAATTATTCCACGCCCACAGAATATGTCATAAGATCTCTGTTGGGGACTGGACAAGGATCAATCACATTAAATTTGGTGCAGATCAGATGATCTATGTGGAAATTAGAGGCAAACGTATGGCCATGGCTTGACGTCTGAATTCGCGGCGCCGCCACGGCCACGCCCTTTTATGAAAAGACACTGTGCCTCAAACGAAGTTAGACCCACTAGTTATCTGTCTTCTGACACAGTTTCAAGTTGATTGGGTCAAGAGGGTCAGAGAAGCAACTTTCCAAGTGAAAAAAGTGACTTCCTGTTCTGAGGGGGCGTGGCTTTGATGATGTCAGCATATGACCCCATAGGATTGTCGGGATCCCGAAGGTCCTCCTTGCTGCTAACTTTGGTGTGATTTGGAATTTGTTGGGGACAGTTATTACAATTTTTCACTTTCGGCGCGAATGCCAAGTTCGTGCCCCGGCCACGCCCCCTAAACATGGCCAAAAACTCACGATTTTGATAACTTTTAATCCCCCTTCCCTTAACTGCATGTAGACCAAATATGACCCCGATAGCTTAAAATCCCTAGGAGGAGTTTGTTAAAGTTCGAGGTGAGTAAAAGTGAAAAACGGGCCAAAATTGGCCTTTCACCCAAAATGGCCAACTTCCTGTGCATTTTAGGGCATACCCCCAAGAGACTTTTCTTCTTGTTTTGAGGTGCTCTAGCATTGTGCCAAATTTCACATCTCTACGTCTTACAGTTCAGCCTATCTCACGTTTGGGGGCGTGGCTAAGTGGTTTGGTCACACCCACTGACGACAACATTAAAGAACGAAAATGTCACGCGGGGGACAATTTTGGGCAAACTTTGGTGAGTTTTGGGGCATGGCAAAGTCCCCATATTGCCCCGCCAAAGGTCCCCGGAAAAAAGAATAAGAATTCGAGCGATTACAATAGGCCCTTGCACTTTTCCTGCTCGGGCCTAATAATAAACATTCAAATTACAATAGGCCTTCGCAGCTGCTTTGCTACTCGGGCCTAACTAGAAACCTGCAAGCAGCTTTGAAGGCCCTCGCACCCCTCAGCGCAACTCAGGCTGTTGAGTGACCGCAGGAGCCTGGCATCGCCTCCTACACGCCACATACGATGACACCGCATCATTTAAACACGTCGCCAGTAGGTGGCACTTTGAGCAACATGTCATATTATCTTCGGTCATGCAGAGTTTCAGTCTGGCAAAAAGCATTCAAAATTTCAAGTAAATCTGACCTTCCAGATGGAAGCTGCACTCACTTGTTTGTGGGTGGGGCTAAAACGACATCATCAATTGACTGTGTCAAAATATCCATCATTAACTCATGATCATGTATACTACATTTCAAGTGGATCCGATGATGTATGAGGGAGATATAGCCCTTGAAGTGTCCTAGGGGGCGCTATTGATCCAAATTTAAATGTAATCCAATAGAGCTGTTTGGGGGCTGACAAAGATCAAGAATATTCAGTTTGGAGTGAATCGGACCATGCATGTGTAATTTAGAGGCAAACGTATGGCCGTGGCGTGACATCATAATACGGCACGCCATCATAGCCACACTCTCCAGCTAAGCTAGTACTGTACTGGCGACTGTCTAAGACCATCATGTTATCTGTTACTTGGGACAGTTTCACATTGATTAGGTGAAGAACATCAAACATTGAGTTTGTAAAGGAAAACGTGATACTTCCTGTTCTCAGGGGGCGGTGCTTCAATGATGTCAGCATCTGATCAGTGAATATTGTTGAGGCCTAGAGGCAGGTCAATCCCAGAAGGTTTCATTTGTCTGTGACTTTCCTTGTAGGAGCCATATCAATGTAGTGTTTTATGGCGAGAAGTCATATTTTGAGGCATGGCCACGCCCACACGCTTTCATGTATCAAAAAGCTTTTGATAACTTTTGATCCCCAATGCCTTAAGAGTATACTGAGTGATTTTCAAGTCTCTAAGTCAAAGGCTGTAGGAGGAGTTTGCTCAGATATGCGGGTTAGAAACGGCCAAAACAGGGTCAAAATGGCAACTTCAATCCAAAATGGTTGACTTCCTGTTGGGTTTGGACCAATGCTCCAATAGACTTTTTTGTAGGTCCTGTGAAGTTAGATATGTGTACCAAATTTCAGATTCCTCGGTCAAAGCATGGCTTGGGGCTGATTTGTTGAGCTTTTGTAGGGGGCGCTGTGTAGGAATTATTCCACGCCCACAGAATATGTCATAAGATCTCTGTTGGGGACTGGACAAGGATCAATCACATTAAATTTGGTGCAGATCAGATGATCTATGTGGAAATTAGAGGCAAACGTATGGCCATGGCTTGACGTCTGAATTCGCGGCGCCGCCACGGCCACGCCCTTTTATGAAAAGACACTGTGCCTCAAACGAAGTTAGACCCACTAGTTATCTGTCTTCTGACACAGTTTCAAGTTGATTGGGTCAAGAGGGTCAGAGAAGCAACTTTCCAAGTGAAAAAAGTGACTTCCTGTTCTGAGGGGGGCGTGGCTTTGATGATGTCAGCATATGACCCCATAGGATTGTCGGGATCCCGAAGGTCCTCCTTGCTGCTAACTTTGGTGTGATTTGGAATTTGTTGGGGACAGTTATTACAATTTTTCACTTTCGGCGCGAATGCCAAGTTCGTGCCCCGGCCACGCCCCCTAAACATGGCCAAAAACTCACGATTTTGATAACTTTTAATCCCCCTTCCCTTAACTGCATGTAGACCAAATATGACCCCGATAGCTTAAAATCCCTAGGAGGAGTTTGTTAAAGTTCGAGGTGAGTAAAAGTGAAAAACGGGCAAAAATTGGCCTTTCACCCAAAATGGCCAACTTCCTGTGCATTTTAGGGCATACCCCCAAGAGACTTTTCTTCTTGTTTTGAGGTGCTCTAGCATTGTGCCAAATTTCACATCTCTACGCCTTACAGTTCAGCCTATCTCACGTTTGGGGGCGTGGCTAAGTGGTTTGGTCACACCCACTGACGACAACATTAAAGAACGAAAATGTCACGCGGGGGACAATTTTGGGCAAAATTTGGTGAGTTTTGGGGCATGGCAAAGTCCCCATATTGCCCCGCCAAAGGTCCCCGGAAAAAAGAATAAGAATTCGAGCGATTACAATAGGCCCTTGCACTTTTCCTGCTCGGGCCTAATAATAAACATTCAAATTACAATAGGCCTTCGCAGCTGCTTTGCTGCTCGGGCCTAACTAGAAACCTGCAAGCAGCTTTGAAGGCCCTCGCACCCCTCAGCGCAACTCAGGCTGTTGAGTGACCGCAGGAGCCTGGCATCACCTCCTACAGGCCACATACGATGACACCGCGTCATTTAAACACGTCGCCAGTAGGTGGCACTTTGAGCAACATGTCATATTATCTTCGGTCATGCAGAGTTTCAGTCTGGCAAAAAGCATTCAAAATTTCAAGTAAATCTGACCTTCCAGATGGAAGCTGCACTCACTTGTTTGTGGGTGGGGCTAAAACGACATCATCAATTGACTGTGTCAAAATATCCATAATTAACTCATGATCATGTATACTACATTTCAAGTGGATCCGATGCTGTATGAGGGAGATATAGCCCTTGAAGTGTCCTAGGGGGCGCTATTGATCCAAATTTAAATGTAATCCAATAGAGCTGTTTGGGGGCTGACAAAGATCAAGAATATTCAGTTTGGAGTGAATCGGACCATGCATGTGTAATTTAGAGGCAAACGTATGGCCGTGGCGTGACATCATAATACGGCACGCCATCATAGCCACACTCTCCAGCTAACTAGACTGTACTGGCGACTGTCTAAGACCATCATGTTATCTGTTACTTGGGACAGTTTCACATTGATTAGGTGAAGAACATCAAACATTGAGTTTGTAAAGGAAAACGTGATACTTCCTGTTCTCAGGGGGCGGTGCTTCAATGATGTCAGCATCTGATCAGTGAATATTGTTGAGGCCTAGAGGCAGGTCAATCCCAGAAGGTTTCATTTGTCTGTGACTTTCCTTGTAGGAGCCATATCAATGTAGTGTTTTATGGCGAGAAGTCATATTTTGAGGCATGGCCACGCCCACACGCTTTCATGTATCAAAAAGCTTTTGATCACGTTTGATCCCCAATGCCTTAAGAGTATACTGAGTGATTTTCAAGACTCTAAGTCAAAGGCTGTAGGAGGAGTTTGCTCAGATATGCGGGTTAGAAACGGCCAAAACAGGGTCAAAATGGCAACTTCCATCCAAAATGGTTGACTTCCTGTTGGGTTTGGACCAATGCTCCAATAGACTTTTTTGTAGGTCCTGTGTAGTTAGATATGTGTACCAAATTTCAGATTCCTCGGTCAAAGCATGGCTTGGGGCTGATTTGTTGAGCTTTTGTAGGGGGCGCTGGGTAGGAATTATTCCACGCCCACAGAATATGTCATAAGATCTCTGTTGGGGACTGGACAAGGATCAATCACATTAAATTTGGTGCAGATCAGATGATCTATGTGGAAATTAGAGGCAAACGTATGGCCATGGCTTGACGTCTGAATTCGCGGCGCCGCCACGGCCACGCCCTTTTATGAAAAGACACTGTGCCTCAAACGAAGTTAGACCCACTAGTTATCTGTCTTCTGACACAGTTTCAAGTTGATTGGGTCAAGAGGGTCAGAGAAGCAACTTTCCAAGTGAAAAAAGTGACTTCCGGTTCTGTGGGGGCGTGGCTTTGATGATGTCAGCATATGACCCCATAGGATTGTCGGGATCCCGAAGGTCCTCCTTGCTGCTAACTTTGGTGTGATTTGGAATTTGTTGGGGACAGTTATTACAATTTTTCACTTTCGGCGCGAATGCCAAGTTCGTGCCCCGGCCACGCCCCCTAAACATGGCCAAAAACTCACGATTTTTATAACTTTTAATCCCCCTTCCCTTATCTGCATGTAGACCAAATATGACCCCGATAGCTTAAAATCCCTAGGAGGAGTTTGTTAAAGTTCGAGGTGAGTAAAAGTGAAAAACGGGCAAAAATTGGCCTTTCACCCAAAATGGCCAACTTCCTGTGCATTTTAGGGCATACCCCCAAGAGACTTTTCTTCTTGTTTTGAGGTGCTCTAGCATTGTGCCAAATTTCACATCTCTACGCCTTACAGTTCAGCCTATCTCACGTTTGGGGGCGTGGCTAAGTGGTTTGGTCACACCCACTGACGACAACATTAAAGAACGAAAATGTCACGCGGGGGACAATTTTGGGCAAAATTTGGTGAGTTTTGGGGCATGGCAAAGTCCCCATATTGCCCCGCCAAAGGTCCCCGGAAAAAAGAATAAGAATTCGAGCGATTACAATAGGCCCTTGCACTTTTCCTGCTCGGGCCTAATAATAAACATTCAAATTACAATAGGCCTTCGCAGCTGCTTTGCTGCTCGGGCCTAACTAGAAACCTGCAAGCAGCTTTGAAGGCCCTCGCACCCCTCAGCGCAACTCAGGCTGTTGAGTGACCGCAGGAGCCTGGCATCGCCTCCTACAGGCCACATACGATGACACCGCGTCATTTTAACACGTCGCCAGTAGGTGGCACTTTTAGCAACATGTCATATTATCTTCGGTCATGCAGAGTTTCAGTCTGGCAAAAAGCATTCAAAATTTCAAGTAAATCTGACCTTCCAGATGGAAGCTGCACTCACTTGTTTGTGGGTGGGGCTAAAACGACATCATCAATTGACTGTGTCAAAATATCCATCATTAACTCATGATCATGTATACTACATTTCAAGTGGATCCGATGTATGAGGGAGATATAGCCCTTGAAGTGTCCTAGGGGGCGCTATTGATCCAAATTTAAATGTAATCCAATAGAGCTGTTTGGGGGCTGACAAAGATCAAGAATATTCAGTTTGGAGTGAATCGGACCATGCATGTGTAATTTAGAGGCAAACGTATGGCCGTGGCGTGACATCATAATACGGCACGCCATCATAGCCACACTCTCCAGCTAAGCTAGACTGTACTGGCGACTGTCTAAGACCATCATGTTATCTGTTACTTGGGACAGTTTCACATTGATTAGGTGAAGAACATCAAACATTGAGTTTGTAAAGGAAAACGTGATACTTCCTGTTCTCAGGGGGCGGTGCTTCAATGATGTCAGCATCTGATCAGTGAATATTGTTGAGGCCTAGAGGCAGGTCAATCCCAGAAGGTTTCATTTGTCTGTGACTTTCCTTGTAGGAGCCATATCAATGTAGTGTTTTATGGCGAGAAGTCATATTTTGAGGCGTGGCCACGCCCACACGCTTTCATGTATCAAAAAGCTTTTGATAACTTTTGATCCCCAATGCCTTAAGAGTATACTGAGTGATTTTCAAGTCTCTAAGTCAAAGGCTGTAGGAGGAGTTTGCTCAGATATGCGGGTTAGAAACGGCCAAAACAGGGTCAAAATGGCAACTTCAATCCAAAATGGTTGACTTCCTGTTGGGTTTGGACCAATGCTCCAATAGACTTTTTTGTAGGTCCTGTGAAGTTAGATATGTGTACCAAATTTCAGATTCCTCGGTCAAAGCATGGCTTGGGGCTGATTTGTTGAACTTTTGTAGGGGGCGCTGTGTAGGAATTATTCCACGCCCACAGAATATGTCATAAGATCTCTGTTGGGGACTGGACAAGGATCAATCACATTAAATTTGGTGCAGATCAGATGATCTATGTGGAAATTAGAGGCAAACGTATGGCCATGGCTTGACGTCTGAATTCGCGGCGCCGCCACGGCCACGCCCTTTTATGAAAAGACACTGTGCCTCAAACGAAGTTAGACCCACTAGTTATCTGTCTTCTGACACAGTTTCAAGTTGATTGGGTCAAGAGGGTCAGAGAAGCAACTTTCCAAGTGAAAAAAGTGACTTCCTGTTCTGAGGGGGCGTGGCTTTGATGATGTCAGCATATGACCCCATAGGATTGTCGGGATCCCGAAGGTCCTCCTTGCTGCTAACTTTGGTGTGATTTGGAATTTGTTGGGGACAGTTATTACAATTTTTCACTTTCGGCGCGAATGCCAAGTTCGTGCCCCGGCCACGCCCCCTAAACATGGCCAAAAAGTCACGATTTTGATAACTTTTAATCCCCCTTCCCTTAACTGCATGTAGACCAAATATGACCCCGATAGCTTAAAATCCCTAGGAGGAGTTCGTTAAAGTTCGAGGTGAGTAAAAGTGAAAAACGGGCCAAAATTGGCCTTTCACCCAAAATGGCCAACTTCCTGTGCATTTTAGGGCATACCCCCAAGAGACTTTTCTTCTTGTTTTGAGGTGCTCTAGCATTGTGCCAAATTTCACATCTCTACGCCTTACAGTTCAGCCTATCTCACGTTTGGGGGCGTGGCTAAGTGGTTTGGTCACACCCACTGACGACAACATTAAAGAACGAAAATGTCACGCGGGGGACAATTTTGGGCAAAATTTGGTGAGTTTTGGGGCATGGCAAAGTCCCCATATTGCCCCGCCAAAGGTCCCCGGAAAAAAGAATAAGAATTCGAGCGATTACAATAGGCCCTTGCACTTTTCCTGCTCGGGCCTAATAATAAACATTCAAATTACAATAGGCCTTCGCAGCTGCTTTGCTGCTCGGGCCTAACTAGAAACCTGCAAGCAGCTTTGAAGGCCCTCGCACCCCTCAGCGCAACTCAGGCTGTTGAGTGACCGCAGGAGCCTGGCATCGCCTCCTACACGCCACATACGATGACACCGCGTCATTTAAACACGTCGCCAGTAGGTGGCACTTTGAGCAACATGTCATATTATCTTCGGTCATGCAGAGTTTCAGTCTGGCAAAAAGCATTCAAAATTTCAAGTAAATCTGACCTTCCAGATGGAAGCTGCACTCACTTGTTTGTGGGTGGGGCTAAAACGACATCATCAATTGACTGTGTCAAAATATCCATCATTAACTCATGATCATGTATACTACATTTCAAGTGGATCCGATGATGTATGAGGGAGATATAGCCCTTGAAGTGTCCTAGGGGGCGCTATTGATCCAAATTTAAATGTAATCCAATAGAGCTGTTTGGGGGCTGACAAAGATCAAGAATATTCAGTTTGGAGTGAATCGGACCATGCATGTGTAATTTAGAGGCAAACGTATGGCCGTGGCGTGACATCATAATACGGCACGCCATCATAGCCACACTCTCCAGCTAAAGCAGTAAGTACTGGCGACTGTCTAAGACCATCATGTTATCTGTTACTTGGGACAGTTTCACATTGATTAGGTGAAGAACATCAAACATTGAGTTTGTAAAGGAAAACGTGATACTTCCTGTTCTCAGGGGGCGGTGCTTCAATGATGTCAGCATCTGATCAGTGAATATTGTTGAGGCCTAGAGGCAGGTCAATCCCAGAAGGTTTCATTTGTCTGTGACTTTCCTTGTAGGAGCCATATCAATGTAGTGTTTTATGGCGAGAAGTCATATTTTGAGGCGTGGCCACGCCCACACGCTTTCATGTATCAAAAAGCTTTTGATAACTTTTGATCCCCAATGCCTTAAGAGTATACTGAGTGATTTTCAAGTCTCTAAGTCAAAGGCTGTAGGAGGAGTTTGCTCAGATATGCGGGTTAGAAACGGCCAAAACAGGGTCAAAATGGCAACTTCAATCCAAAATGGTTGACTTCCTGTTGGGTTTGGACCAATGCTCCAATAGACTTTTTTGTAGGTCCTGTGAAGTTAGATATGTGTACCAAATTTCAGATTCCTCGGTCAAAGCATGGCTTGGGGCTGATTTGTTGAACTTTTGTAGGGGGCGCTGTGTAGGAATTATTCCACGCCCACAGAATATGTCATAAGATCTCTGTTGGGGACTGGACAAGGATCAATCACATTAATTTGGTGCAGATCAGATGATCTATGTGGAAATTAGAGGCAAACGTATGGCCATGGCTTGACGTCTGAATTCGCGGCGCCGCCACGGCCACGCCCTTTTATGAAAAGACACTGTGCCTCAAACGAAGTTAGACCCACTAGTTATCTGTCTTCTGACACAGTTTCAAGTTGATTGGGTCAAGAGGGTCAGAGAAGCAACTTTCCAAGTGAAAAAAGTGACTTCCTGTTCTGAGGGGGCGTGGCTTTGATGATGTCAGCATATGACCCCATAGGATTGTCGGGATCCCGAAGGTCCTCCTTGCTGCTAACTTTGGTGTGATTTGGAATTTGTTGGGGACAGTTATTACAATTTTTCACTTTCGGCGCGAATGCCAAGTTCGTGCCCCGGCCACGCCCCCTAAACATGGCCAAAAACTCACGATTTTGATAACTTTTAATCCCCCTTCCCTTAACTGCATGTAGACCAAATATGACCCCGATAGCTTAAAATCCCTAGGAGGAGTTTGTTAAAGTTCGAGGTGAGTAAAAGTGAAAAACGGGCCAAAATTGGCCTTTCACCCAAAATGGCCAACTTCCTGTGCATTTTAGGGCATACCCCCAAGAGACTTTTCTTCTTGTTTTGAGGTGCTCTAGCATTGTGCCAAATTTCACATCTCTACGTCTTACAGTTCAGCCTATCTCACGTTTGGGGGCGTGGCTAAGTGGTTTGGTCACACCCACTGACGACAACATTAAAGAACGAAAATGTCACGCGGGGGACAATTTTGGGCAAACTTTGGTGAGTTTTGGGGCATGGCAAAGTCCCCATATTGCCCCGCCAAAGGTCCCCGGAAAAAAGAATAAGAATTCGAGCGATTACAATAGGCCCTTGCACTTTTCCTGCTCGGGCCTAATAATAAACATTCAAATTACAATAGGCCTTCGCAGCTGCTTTGCTACTCGGGCCTAACTAGAAACCTGCAAGCAGCTTTGAAGGCCCTCGCACCCCTCAGCGCAACTCAGGCTGTTGAGTGACCGCAGGAGCCTGGCATCGCCTCCTACACGCCACATACGATGACACCGCATCATTTAAACACGTCGCCAGTAGGTGGCACTTTGAGCAACATGTCATATTATCTTCGGTCATGCAGAGTTTCAGTCTGGCAAAAAGCATTCAAAATTTCAAGTAAATCTGACCTTCCAGATGGAAGCTGCACTCACTTGTTTGTGGGTGGGGCTAAAACGACATAATCAATTGACTGTGTCAAAATGTCCATCATTAACTCATGATCATGTATACTACATTTCAAGTGGATCCGATGATGTATGAGGGAGACAAGATCAAGAATATTCAGTTTGGAGTGAATCGGACCATGCATGTGTAATTTAGAGGCAAACGTATGGCCGTGGCGTGACATCATAATACGGCACGCCATCATAGCCACACTCTCCAGCTAAAGCAGTAAGTACTGGCGACTGTCTAAGACCATCATGTTATCTGTTACTTGGGACAGTTTCACATTGATTAGGTGAAGAACATCAAACATTGAGTTTGTAAAGGAAAACGTGATACTTCCTGTTCTCAGGGGGCGGTGCTTCAATGATGTCAGCATCTGATCAGTGAATATTGTTGAGGCCTAGAGGCAGGTCAATCCCAGAAGGTTTCATTTGTCTGTGACTTTCCTTGTAGGAGCCATATCAATGTAGTGTTTTATGGCGAGAAGTCATATTTTGAGGCGTGGCCACGCCCACACGCTTTCATGTATCAAAAGCTTTTTGATAACTTTTGATCCCCAATGCCTTAAGAGTATACTGAGTGATTTTCAAGTCTCTAAGTCAAAGGCTGTAGGAGGAGTTTGCTCAGATATGCGGGTTAGAAACGGCCAAAACAGGGTCAAAATGGCAACTTCAATCCAAAATGGTTGACTTCCTGTTGGGTTTGGACCAATGCTCCAATAGACTTTTTTGTAGGTCCTGTGTAGTTAGATATGTGTACCAAATTTCAGATTCCTCGGTCAAAGCATGGCTTGGGGCTGATTTGTTGAACTTTTGTAGGGGGCGCTGTGTAGGAATTATTCCACGCCCACAGAATATGTCATAAGATCTCTGTTGGGGACTGGACAAGGATCAATCACATTAAATTTGGTGCAGATCAGATGATCTATGTGGAAATTAGAGGCAAACGTATGGCCATGGCTTGACGTCTGAATTCGCGGCGCCGCCACGGCCACGCCCTTTTATGAAAAGACACTGTGCCTCAAACGAAGTTAGACCCACTAGTTATCTGTCTTCTGACACAGTTTCAAGTTGATTGGGTCAAGAGGGTCAGAGAAGCAACTTTCCAAGTGAAAAAAGTGACTTCCGGTTCTGAGGGGGCGTGGCTTTGATGATGTCAGCATATGACCCCATAGGATCGTCGGGAAGCCGAAGGCCCTCCTTCATGCCAACTTTGGTGTGATTTGTATTTTGTTTGGGAAAGTTATTGCAATTCTTCACTTTTGGCGCGAACGCCAAGTTTGTGCCCCGGCCACGCCCCCTAAACATGCTCAAAAACTCGCGATTTTGATAACTTTTAATCCCCCATCCCTTATATACCAAATATGAACCCGATAGTTCAAAATCCCTAGGAGGAGTTTGTTAAAGTTCGAGGTGAGTAAAAGTGAAAAATGGGCAAAAATCGGCCTTTAATTCAAAATGGCCGACTTCCTGTACGTTTTAGGGCATACCCCCAAGAGACTTTTTTTCTTGGTTTGAGGAGCTCTAGCAGTGTGCCAAATTTCAGATCTCCACGACTTACGGTTGGGCCTATCTCACGTTTGGGGGTGTAGCTAAGTGGTTTGGCCACGCCCACTGACAACAACATTATTGAACAAGAATTTTATGCGGGGGACAATTTTGGGTAAAAGCGTGTGCATCTAGGGGCTTGGCAAAGTCCCCATATTGCCCCGCGAATACGCAACGGAATAATAATAAGAATTCGAGCGATTACAATAGGCCCTTGCAGTTTTCCTGCTCGGGCCTAATAAGAATTCGAGCGATTACAATAGGGCCTTGCAGTTTTGCTGCTTGGGCCTAATAAGAATTCGAGCGATTACAATAGGCCCTTGCAGTTTTCCTGCTCGGGCCTGAAAAACATTAATCTGTATCTGTTTTAGGAATTCTG